>NC_065446.1:156149308-156452138 GCF_917563875.1 Diabrotica virgifera virgifera | reverse complement strand
ATGATAATATAAAGAAACACAATCAAACGGACGAAGAAATCAAAAAACAATTCAACGAGCATTACTAAAAGATAATATGAAACAGAAGGAGTACGAAGAACAAATAACCAACAGACTAAACGAAGACCCAGAAACACTATACCCGGAAGAAAAGTGGGAAAGCATAAAAGAAGTAGTTTTAAACGCCAGTAAAGAAATATTAATTAAAGTTAATAGAAAACAAAAATCAAAAGAATGGTATGATGAGGAATGCCAAAAAATATCAGAAGAAATTAGAAAAATAAGAATAAAAAACCTAACAAATAATAGTGATATTAGCACACAACAATATAGAGAATTGAGTAGAATGATGAAGAGAACATGCAGAAATAAAAAAAGAAAATACAACGAAGAAAAACTCAAATTGATAGAGGAGAAATTCCAAAAAAAAGGAAATAAGATCCTTTTACCAGGAAACAAGAAAAATGGAAAGAGAATATCAGAAACATAACCCATATATGAAAAATGAGTAAGGAATATTAATAAATGAACCAGGGGAAATAATGAAAAATTGGCAAACTTACTTTAGACAACTTCTAAACAAAAACGAAGAAGAAAATGAAACAATCCAGGAAATTGAAGATGACCATATAGTAATAGAAACACCTATGAAGGAAGAAATAGACAATTAAATAAGAGGACTAAAAAATAATAAAAGCCCAGGAATAACAGAAATTTCGGCGGAAATGATAAAGGCAGGAGGAAAAAGACTACACAAAGAAATACATAACCTGATAAAAAGCATATGGGAAACAGAAAGAATGCCAGGAGAGTGGGCCATAGCAAGGATATGCCCCATGCATAAAAAAGGTGACAAAATGAGATGTGAAAATTATAGAGGTATCGCGTTGCTAGAAGTCGTTTACAAAATCTTGACAAACATCATAAGGAAAAAGTTAAATCAATACACGGAAAAAATATTGAGCGAATATCAGGCAGGATTCAGAGGCAATAGGTCGACGACAGACCAAATATTTGCATTAAAAGAAATTCAGACTACGTGCTACGAACATAAAATAGCAATATAATATGTTCTGTTCGTCGACTTTAAGCAGGCCTACGATACGGTAAAGCGACAACAGATGTACGAACTAATGAAAGAGATGGGCCTACCAAGTAAAATCGTCAGGATGGTAAAAATGACTATGGATAACACCACAAACGAAATAGCATGGATGGGGCATAAATCAAATCATTTTGAAACAAGGGAAGGATTAAGACAAGGAGACCCACTATCCACGACTCTTTTTAATGTAATACTGGAAAGAATAATTAGAAAAAGTAAAATAAACACACAGGAAACGATTTTTAAAAATGGCCATCAATGTATAGCATTCGCAGACGATTTAACACCATTAACGACAAGTAAGAAAGAGCTAAAAAAAATAATGAGCAATATAATAAAAGAAGCAAAAATGTTTGATCTCCTCATAAATAAGGAAAAGACAAAATTCATGATAATGGAAGAAACAGATAAAGAAAAAGAAGACAATTTCACATTAGAGATAGAAGGAGAAAATTCATGCGCGTTTAAAAGAGTTTCAGAATTTAATTACCTGGGCGTAAAAGTAGATGAAAATTGACATGGGGATGGGGAAGGGGAGATAAAAGCAAGAATAGCAAAAGGAAACAAAAAGTATGGGGCATTGCAATCCTTAATGAAATCCAAATATGTCTAAAAAAAGACAAAAATAAGAATCTACCAAACAGTTATCAGACCTACAGCTACATTATGCATGTGAAACATGGGTGCTTAAAAATCAGAAATAGGCCTTTTAGAAAGATGGGAGAGGAAAATACAAAGAGCAATATATGGAGGCGTGAAAACAGATGGTCAATGGAGGAGAAGAAATAATAAGGAACTTGAAGTACTATATAACAAACCAAAAATAACGACGGCAATCAAAGCACAGAGAATCCGATATTTAGGACACGTTGAAAGAATGGGAAAGGAAAGAATGACAAAACTGGCACTATCACGTAAACCAATACAAAAAAGAAGAATAGGTAGACCACGAAGGAGATGGAAATACAGCGTATATGAAGACTTACAAAAAAGTAATATTGTGAACTGGAAAGAAAAAGCTTTGGACAAAAAACAATGGAAGAAAATGGTCAAGACATGTATGGAAAGACTATAAGAAGTTTAAGTGTAGTATTATTTTGTATAAATGAATGTAATATTGTATATAGTATAGTATTACAGGATATAGTGTTATATATGTAATAATAATTGTAAGGAAAAATTAAATTTTTCAGCATTACGCCTTCAAGGCCTGTTGAGATTAATAAATAATATATAGGGTGTCCCAAAAGTAGTGGAACGGTCGAATATTTCGCGAACTAAACATCGGATCAAAAAACTGAAAAATATGTATTCAATCATTTTCAAAAATCTATCCAATGACACCAAATACCAACCCCCACTACACCCCCTCGAGGTGGGGTGGGGGGTAACTTTAAAATCTCAAATGGAAACCCCTAGTTTTCCTTGCAGATTTGGATTCATTACGTAAAAGTAAGTAAATTTTATTCAAGACATTTTTTCGAACTGTGGATAGATGGCGCTAGAATTGGGAAAAACGATTTATCCTGATACCATAGGTAAATTATAGAAACGGTCTAATATCTCGAGAAATATACTTCCAAATAAGAAACCAAAAAACAGGTTGTTAATATTTTTCGAAAACCTATCGATAAACACCAAAAATGACCCTCCAAACCACCCCCTGGAGACGGGGTGGGGGGTAAATTTAAAATCTTAAATAGCAACCCCCACTTTTGATTGCAGATTCGAATTCGACATGAAAAATTAAGCAAAATTTATTCGAAACATTTTTTAAAATTGCTGATAGATGGCGCTAATAAATCGCATTTTTCCAATTATAGCGCCATCTATCAACAATTCTAAAAAATGTTTCGAATAAATGTTGCTTAATTTTTCATGACGAATCCGAATCTGTATTAAAAAGTGGGGGTTGCTATTTAAGATTTTAAAGTTACCCCCCACCCAACCTCCAGGGGGTGGGTTGGAGGGTCATGTTTAGTGTTATTCGATAGGTTTTCGAAAAGTATTAAAAACCTTTTTTTTGGTTTCTCATTTGGAAGTGTATTTCTCGAGATATTAGACCGTTTCTATAATTTACCTATGGTATCAAGATAAATCGTTTTTTTCAATTATAGCGCCATCTATCCACAGTTCGAAAAAATGTCTTGAATAAGAGTTGCTTACTTTTACGTAACGAATCCAAATCTGCAAGAAAAACTAGGGGTTTCCATTTGAGATTTTAAAGTTACCCTCCACCCCACCTCCAGGGGGTGTAGTGGGGATTGGTGTTTGGTGTCATTGGATACATTTTTAAAAATAATTGAACACGTATTTTTCAGTTTTTCGATCCGATGTTTAGTTCACGAAATATTCGACCGTTCCACTACTTTTGGGACACTCGTATAATAAATAATAAAGTCACACATTGATATTTCCAGTAACATGAAAGCAGATTTTTTTGCTAAAGAGGCAATCTTCAAAGGATCGGAAATAACTTGGCTAGATAGAAGCGACCTAACAGCTACTCGCAAGAAAAGTCTGAAACAAAATTGGGATATTGAGTGGTACGCTTTCTGCAATCGAAACAACAATCTCTACAAAAAAATTCATCATATTTTACCTACTAAGCTTTTTGCTATCAGAATTTATCCCAATAGAAATATAAATTCCATGTTTATTAGATGTCTTTCTAATCATGCCACTGTCAAGATATACCTCTATAAATTTAACCCATCCGAATCAGATATTTGCGATTGCAATGGCTATGTTGATGATATTAATTATTGGTTGCTTGGATGCAAGCGTAATAATATTTGATAATGCAATTTGATGCACAATCTGGTTCAAGAATTTTCAAAACAAAACTTTTCTCCCAGGTTAATTATGGTCAAAGTTAACCATTTTTATTATTTAATTCACAGTTTACCTTAATTTTATAAATATGATGTAGCATTAAAAATACATAATAAATAGTCTCCCGTTTTATACCACTGTGGCTTTGGGAGTATAGCAGGGTAGTCTGTTATGTCTAGGGCCTACGGTATACAGGGAAGGTAACAGGGCCAGTGCTACGCTTCAACCGCCTATTATTACCCCTGGTTTTACCCAAGGTACTCATTTTATTCAGGCTGAGTCGACCTGGGCCCTATAAACATTTTAAAAATGTCTAGTTGTTCTTGCCGGCAGCGGTAGGATTTGACCTCCGGACCACCGACACGCGAGCCAAGCACGCTACCACTTCGCTACGCCGGCAATAATTAAAAATACATACAACCCTTAATTTTCACTCTTCTGTCACCTATTTTTTAATAGCCATCTATATATTTACGTCTGTAAAATTCTCCTGTTACAGTGTTGGTTGCCATACTCCTTTGAGACCGTTTACCGATTTTTATGATATTATATGTATATTCGGTAGGTCTTAAAATTGGTCGTAATCTATTTTTTTTATCCCTGAGTGATACAGGGGGGTTTTCCCCTAATATTTTGTAATGTTAGATGGGGATATGTGTACATAACGTACTCTATATGACTACAAGTGTATACAAATTAAAAAATAATGATCAAAATCCATCAAAAAGCTTCGGAGATATTAATCGCAACAAGTGTTTGAAGAATCAATTTCAATTTTTTAGTGCACGGATTTTAATAATTTCCCTCCATCGACCACGAGTCGATTAGGTTAGAACGTCATTTTGAAAGCGTTTTTAACTACTCTGTTAAATTTCAAAATTTACTCAAAGTTTTACACATAAACTATATACCATGAGCTTCAAAATAGTGCTAGTTATTTTTCTTAATTGTTATAAACAAAGTATGGTCCTTTTCATAGGCATTTTTCAGTGCGTCACAAATGATAGAAAAAAAGGTAAGTCCGTAATAATACACATTTATAACATTTATTCTAACATGACATTTTAGTTAAATCTGACAAATTTTATTTGCAATTTGGCATAAAAAAATCAATTGTTTTTATTGCATTTATAAAATGGTTAGCTGTGAATTAAATAAAAAAGTGACTAACTTTGACAGTAATTAATCTAGGCGAAATTTTTTTTTTTTGAAAATTTGTGTAAAAATATCAGATTTTCAAATCTCTCAGCAGATTTAGTCTACACTCAATATGAACAAAGTTATTCAAATTGTCAAAAAGTCAAAAATGATACTAGTAAAATGTTTTCGGAATGATAAAAATGACTTTTTATTGATTTTTTTAAATACGTTGAAAATTTAAGTATTCTTCTTTTATGTGGTTTCCACAGATTTGCTGTATCATTATTATTTTCTAAACAATAACATTGCAAAAAACATTGCTGTTTGCAAAAAACAAATTGAATAAAATTTAAACTAATTGACGAATCCCCTTGAAATTTTTTGTGCAATATATGGACTAATTGATTCAACTTTTCGTGCAATATTAAAGGCTTAAGTTTATTTTTGCAAAAGCTATAGCAAATTTTTTATTTTCGAAATTTTAGTTTTATTTTGCAATTTACGAAGCAACATATGATCGGACCAAAATTCAAAGACTGCCATTTTAAACCTTTACTCATCTACTAAAAGATGACTACTCTAAATAAGATGTTTGATTACCCTATTTTTACCTGCAGTGATTTAAACGAAAAAACTACCATTTTTGACCCTTATTTGTTAATAACTAAAATTCTCGTCCGAACTGTGATGGGCATTTTTTTATTTATAATGTATTAGGTATATAGTCCCAAAAAAACCCATTTTTGAAACCTAGCTGGTCAAGTGTATATTTTTGCCTTATTTTCCTGGAGTAAAAATATTAAATAAGCGAACTAGATAGAGACAATAGAGGAAAAATAAAATGAATTGAAGTAGTATAATATGCAAATCATTCTACCTATTATTTAGGTACGTTTAAGAAAACAATATCCATGTATTCGAATGAATAAATACATTCGTTTTATATTAAACATAATACTATTAACCATACAATTTTAATCATTATTTTTGATACGAAAAAAACCAATTCCAATGAACTTGATGGCAATGGTAAATAGAAAACTATAGATCAGGGCATTTACGCAAAAATAAATCGATTTTTAAATATAGCACCTATCGACTTGTTTTCAACATTGTCAAATTGTTTTCAAGATGACGTCAGAAAAAAATTCTACAATATAAGATTGGAAATGCATAGTTGCATTTACAGTGCATAAAATGCATAAAAAAATTCATAAATATATCAAAATCAGTATATTAAGGGCCAGATTTCGTTACCTGGGGGTTTTGTGGGCGCTGAAGATAAACACGATTGATAGACCGACGCCCGGAGTACCTGGTGCATAGGGTCACTGCTAAGACAGAGTCACTGCTAAGACAGAGTCACACCTAAGGCGCGTCATCTTCTGGAGTTTCGAGGGTTATTAGCACACAATTGATGCAAACAGATTACTCAGGAGTTTTTGGGGTTGATGAACACGAATATGATATAAGAATCGACCTTCAGATTGTGCGCAGTGTGCGTGCTATGCCCGAGTACTCGGTTTGCATCAATTTAGTATTGGAAAGTCTCGAAATTAGGCCCCTGGTACTCCGGGGGTGGGTTTTGATGGCGTGTTCGTACTCAGCGGTCCCAAAAGACACGACTAGTCTGTTAGCATTAATTAAGTACTAAAAATTCTCGAAACTCCAGTAGATGTGCCTTAGGAGGGACAGTGGACACCAGGTGCCCCGTGGGTCGGCTCTGATGGCGTATTCATGTTTAGCAACCTCAAAAATTCTCTTGTAACCAAAGTTGGCCCTTATTATACTGATTTTGATACGTTAATGCACTTACAATCTTTTATTGGGTCAATAGGACGACCGGATCGGTTTCGAGCACTACAATTTACTGTCCATCCTTAGGTCTTCGGTAAAGGTCAACTCGAAACCGAAGACCTGAAGATGCAGTAAATTGTTGTGCTCTAAACCGGTCCAGTTGATCTCTTGACTCAATAAGAGAGATTGTGAGTCAGTCTGAATTTTATTTCTTCAACCAATTTATAATGGACTTACGCATGCAATCCTTTCATCATTTTTCAGAAAAAATTGGAATAGAATAGGTAGATCCATAAACCATGATACACCGATAAACAAATTGTGGAACATAATATAGATTCTATAGTATAGAACCCTAAATGAATAGTCGAACTAAAAGATATTAATTATTAAAATAAATTTAAATTCACAAGATGAAACGTTAACTCAAGAAAGTGAATCCTACTTATATACAAATATAATTTTTGCGTGCTTTAAAATATATTATAAACAATTATGACAAAAATAGAAAACAATCCTTCAAAATTTAATTTACAAAAATATAAATTGAAGAGATTAAAAAACGAAAACAAGTTTTTAACACGTAGATTTAATATTTAATAAAATCTGAAACCTTTAATGGTAGGTACCATAATAAAACGTAGAATATAAGTACTTACCTGATTTGAACTTTGGAGCAGCGTTGATAATAGACGAAAACACTAGAAAAGTAAGAAAAACTACACACACACGCAGCATGGTGACTTTCTTGTTATGCGATTTTAGGTACTATTCTAAACATTTACTTAAATGTTTGTTATTTATAAGGTCGTCCTGGTAAACATTAGTCATGAAATATTACGTGGCTTAATTGTTAAAGCAAGGTCGGACTATAGGGAAAATATGACGGGGTAAACTAAAACAGTAAATTATTTACGTAATTTGAAAGTATTGTAATCATATTTAGAATAGGGTTTTTATTTTATCTAATTTCATTTTATCTATCATATCAATTTTATCTATTTCTAGTATTAAAGTAAGTTTCAACTGAAATTGAGGAGTTTGCTGCAAGAAGGATGCAGCTCCATATTTGGTAATTGTTGGGAAATTGAAAAAAACTGTTTTTTAATAAAAGTTTTTATTTTAACCCTAAAGACATAATATCAATCGATGAAAAACAGATTTAGTCAATATTTGAGGCTATTTTCAAGAAGATAGTTTTTGAAAAACTAAGAAAAAAAATTGAAAAAAAGTTGGACCTGCATCTTTATTGCACCAAACACGTGAAATAATGCTTCTTTACCATTATTTTTGAGAAAAGAAAAACAAATTCCCAACAAAAACTCTTTATTCGGTTACAACAATCAAACGAGTATGGTTTGCCTACTACACAAATACGAAAAAATCTGTAAAAAGAAATAGGTTGGTGTCAAAAAAATAGCATTAAAAAAAATAAAACATTAAACACACAGGCAAACACATCCTTTATTTATCTACCTGGTCGTCATCATCCGTTCCAGATGATTCGGTTTTCTGGTTCTCTGCCATAGCTGCATCACTTGTGAGGCAGGTGTAAAAAGTCATTTGGTCCATAGGAACGAATCGTGTTGCCAACTGCATTACATCTGCATATTTTGCTTTTTTGACATGTATAGGATTGCAATAGACAGGAATATCAGAAGAAACTGAGAGATGGCTGTCAAGGTTTCTCAAGATTTTTAACAAGTGAAAACTCGGAAGGCCAGTAGATATACTGACTTTAATACCATCTAAATGTTCATTGCTGTACTGGAAAATTCGGTATTTGGAAATCTGGAATTTTTGCTTTTCTGCATTTGAGATAACTTTTTTAAAATGTCCTTCATAGTGAGCACTAAAACTCAGGATCATATTTTGTTTTACCGGAATAGAAATAAACTGTTTGGATGACTTTTTAACAAAATCAGCATATTGTTGGGGCCTAAAAACGTAGTCCTTATTCCTTAAAAACTTCTCAATAACTCCAAAGCAGCGATCACAAGGAAGAAAGCTATGTCCTGGCTCAGGAAAGCGGTGCTGCTATCTTATCAATAGGCCTAGTTCTCACCACCAAATACAGAAACTGAATCATTACTGAGTTTTTGTTTTGCGCAGCAGCGTTGTCGGAGAAAAGATATAAAACTTTAACATTTTTAGGGAGTATATTTTTATAATGTGGTACAAAAATGACACTACCTCGTTTGGTGCCTTTCGAGCCGTAGTTTCATCACACATATAAAAGTGTGCTTGATTTGTCTTACCAGAATGGACGCAGAAGTTGTATATCCACAACTAGAGTTTGTAGAATGCTTCCCCAGCAGGAAACTTTGGAAGCGGAAGGTTTTGTTGGAAGTCAAAGGTCAGAACCTCCACTTCGTCACTATGCTTGCAGAATGTGGTTTTCTCCTTCAGCTCCTTGAAAAACAAATCTGCCTTAATTTCATGCAACTTCTTTTCCGCTGCTAAAACTTTTCGTTCATTTTCTTCGAGGGTCACATCTTTGAGTTTGTTATCTAAGACATCTCATTTTTTGCACGTATCTGATCGAGGTGAGCCAAACCTGTAGTTGAAGCTTTCTTTGAAGTATCGATAGTAAGTCATAGGGAACTTTGGGTTTATATTCAGGATTGCTAACACTTTCTGGTTCGTAAAGTTCCAAATAGAGTTGATGCATCTTCTTTACATTTAGATCTGGAGATAAATAGAATCGACGGTATTTGTTTCTACTATAATGCAATTCACGCGTTGGAAAGCTCTGGATGTGCATGTTCATATTTTTGAGTGTTTCGTTAGATTTTCGGTTGGGTTTATTTGTATGCTTTCCTTTGTTACTAGGTGGCGGTGCAATATCTCTGTTACGAAAAGTTTGAGCAATGAGATCTACACGTTTCCTTGATATGCCGTGGATTGAACCAAAAGCTTGTCTACAAACTCGTTTGGATAACTTACCCAGCTTTATAAAGTATTTGTGGGAACAAGTACTTTATAAAGGAAAAAATACTTTACTTTTTTCGAGTTCTTTGAATAGTAGTAGTTTGAATTAACCCTCCCAAATAGGTATTTTGCAAATCTTTGTCGCCTATTTTGTTAAACTTTTGTAAGACAACTTCTCTTGTTTCTTCGTCCACATTCTGAAAACACTTGTACCTGCAGTTGCAATTCGATTCAGTTAATGTCGGTCCCTTCTGTATTCCTTTCCAGTTCGTATACATTTTCCCTTCTGCAATTGATTTTTTTCCACATTTCTTTTCCATAGAGTGGGGTTGGTACTTTTTCTATTTTTGGTTATAGGAACAACTGGGGGCTCTTCCGTGGGCTCCATGTTGTTAACAGGTTCGATGTGTTGTGTTTTTACAGAGGTACGTTTCTTCTTTAGATGCTTCCTCCTAGAATAAGGTCCTGCGACATCACTATTAAAACAACTTTCATCAGAGCTTGTAGGTTCATAGTCTGACTCACTAGCGCTAAACGGATCTGACTAGGTTTCACTCATTTTTTCACGACGTTAAACTTTTACACGAAAAATTAAACCACATGAAAACGCACGCCACGCAGTAATGATAGCGACTAACAAGTCAAAACAAATCGGCTGCCCTGCCGGCCCAGCGCCAACAGAAGATGACTTTGCATTCCACGAAAATCACCGAAAATTCACAATCGTTTGATGCAAAAAGGATGCAGGTCCGGAGCTGCACCCTTCTTGCACCAAATGAATGAGGAGGCAGATACATAAAGACTTATAATTCCTTTATTTATTATCGGATCTGCATCGTTCTTATACCAGTCAATCCGCCAATTTTTTTAAATATGGCATATGTTTCCACCCAAAACGGTCTAAAAATGGAGCTGCATCTTTCTTGCAGCAAACTCCTCAATTGTATAACTAGTACCTATACTTTAGTATACTAAAAAATCATTTTAGCTATATTTATATTAAAAATGGTATACAAATGAAATCATTTATTCACTACTCGACAGAATATTGAAATCATCTATTCACTACTCTAGAATTCTGGTTGTTTCCTGGTTTTTGGAGTCTAGATCAAATTTCAAGTATTCCTAATACCTACATAAGTACCTATTCATCTGAATAGATTTTAATAAAAATAGGATGATATTAATAGGTGTACCTATTTGTATTACATTGTCGATCATTCTATTGATGACGGATACGTGAAGAAATATCCGATAATCAATTTGGCTTCATACAGGGCAGATCAACAACAATTTTCTTTATCCGCTGGGAGCGCTAACTATGATTATTATGTCACGTGGTACACCGTGACATCGCCGGGGACGATCTTGTGTGTAAGTATGCTTGTGTGTGATTTACAAAAACAGAAGCAGTGGAGATAAGCTCTTGAGGGTTGAAAATGGTTTAAAACTTAGTAGAACAACAATAAAGTATTTCGAATGTTCTTTTAAAGATTGATTTACTACAAAGAAAATCGGTGATAAAAAAGGAAAAAATTTTAAATTAGGATATTAGGCGAAGTTTACGGATGGCACCAATTGATGCCAAAATGAGAGAGCATTTATTAAGATGGTTAGGTCATGTTCAACGTCGATACGTTAATCTCCCAATATGAATAATTTCTCAACTGCATAGGAGATGAGGACCAAAGAAAACCTGGAGGAGACGCTTAGGCAAGACATGTCGGTAAAGGGGATTGATATTGGTATGACCCAAGGTAGAAATTTATGAAGAAAAACAATAAGAGAAGCCGACCTCGTATAAGAATTGGGCAAAGAGAATGACGATGAGTATCGATCTCTCTATTTTGACACCTTCTTCAATGAAGTCCATATTTATTTAAATAGTAAAAGTAACGATTTTAGCCATTTTTGAGTACTTGTTTTCTCATATTATTCATGTTGTTATTTATGTTCACTCCATTTGTTAGTCTGTTCTAAGCTATTGAATATATCTTAATAGGGGAATAAAAGTTATTCCTAAATCTTTTCAGTGGCATTCCTTGTATGAGCTTTCCAACTGGCTTCTCTATTGCGCTATTTTTCCTAGTTCAGCTTTCATTATTCTTCTTACATTTCTATACCATTGACATTGTTCCCATCCCAAGACATCTTGAACCCCATTGACTTTTGCACTACGTTGGCTCTTCTAGTTTGCCTGGTATGCTTCTTAGTATATTCATTTCAGCTACATTAACTATTACTTTTTTATTATCTTCGCTCCTTTCTATTTTTTATGCCGTAATAGGTCTAATACGATTGTATATTTTAAATTTGTTGTATGCTCGTACGTACATGTTGTTTTAAAATGCTACATCAGCGCTTCATCAGCAGAGACATGTTAACCTTAAGGCGGGTATACATATGCGCTCTGCTCGGTGTGCGCACTCGCGCGCAGCATATTTGTTAGATTAGTACGTGTTTTCAAGTAGCACACAAACGGCTCGCACACGGCGCACCACGATCTATTCTTTTCGTCAAGATATAAGAAATTTGACCTGACGCTGGTGGGATGTCCCTACCGATTTAGTATCATAATAAATAGTTGACGTTACTAATCCCTCAATTGTCTTTGCGACGGGTGGCAATAGTTTTGGAACAGCTACTAGGGCCGTGCTTTATATTATTTACAGAACTGACTCGTTACCTATCAATGCAAATGAATTATTAAAATTAAAATTTCTGGACAATGTATTAAAAATTTTGTTTACTGTAGACGAATTCGTTTAGTCATCTGACATTAACTTGCTTGGAATCAATACAAACAAGAACCTAGTTCCAACGCTTAGTATGATCTACGATCAACTTGTTAAAGACTATTCCATTACGTATTCGCCTTCAACTTTATCAAGATTTTTGAATCACATTGGTTTTCGATACAAGAAAATTAATAAGCGATCATCAATAATGGATTCTCCTCGTCTAATTAAATGGAGAAATGAATACGTGGATTCTATACCTAAATTAAGAGATGAAGGAAGACCGATATTTTATCTAGATGAAACATGGTTCGATACCCACGATACTGCTCAAAAAGGTTGGACAGACGATTCTATTAAATGTGCACCCAATTATCCAATTAATAGAGGTCAGCGAATAATTATTCTGAACATTGGATCCAAAAATGGCTGGCTTGGAGGGGAATTTTTTTACTATCGGCAAAAAACATTAAAGATTCAAAGCTGGACTACCATGAAAATATGACGAGTAGCTTGTTTAAGGAATGGTTTGAAAAGAAGGTGTTGCCAAATTTGCCTCCAAAAAGTGTAATTGTAATGGATAACGCAACGTATCACAGCGAACAAATTAGAAAAATCCCCGGTGTAGGTTCGACAAAAAAACAGATATCTGATTTTTTGTATGACAATGATTTGTACTTTGAAAAAACATATACAAAAAAAGAAATGTTGGAAGTTCTTCACACAAAAGTGTTTGAGAAACAATTTGTTATAGACGAATTAGCCAAACGTGATGGTCATAATGTATTGCGATTACCTCCTTACTACTGTGTCTTCAACCCCATTGAATTAATCTGGAGCCAACTTAAGGAAAGATTACGGCGAAACAACTGCTGTCCCAAATTTAGTAGCGAATCGGTGTAACATGTTGTAGAAGAAATAAAAAAGATTTCCCCAACACTGTGGCAAAATTGTATTTCACATGTTATAAAAACGGAAGATCATTACAGAACATTAACCTCACATATTAAACCAATAATTATAACATTAGATAACGATTCTAGTGAAGATGACAGCGATAGTGACATAGAGTTGTAATTTGTATTTATTTTTTTCCGTCTAAACTTCAAATTTTATTTTTCTATGTTATTTTCTATGTTATTTTTTATTATGTTATCTTTTTAATTCTGATTTTTGCTACCACTCTTTTAATCTTTTATTGTTATTATCATTAATTTGCAACCAACTTGCAACTAACTTGTAACCAACTTGCGACCAACTGGCAACTCAACTTGCAACCAATCGGAATGAAACCAAACACTTCTCGATGAGAATAGGAGAAGCTATTCCCGACGTCGGCCGATATCGGATCTGATCTGATCGGAGAAAAACGGATCCAATGTAGGCACCCACATTTAATACTAATTATCTACAATTACTAAATGTTCGTAAGTTTTCTCTGGATCGCGGACGGTTCGTCAAAATGAAAAATTTTAACGAACATTAACCGTGCCACGAACGCGCGGCGCTCACACGGCGCGGATATGTATCTCCGCCTTTATACAAGGCATACTGAGCAAAAAAGCGTAACGCGCGGCAGTCGATTTGGCACACATACATAATAATTACATGATAGGTATAATAAGGAATGGCGGTACAGAGCCCAATTTGAGAAATATGTTAGTATGTGGAAATTTCTCTACAATTAAATGAAATATTACAAAAACGAGTCCGTAGCCTCTTTTTCCCAATGTATCTCACAAGATACATGACTTTATAATTGATTTTTCAATATATTGCGGGCTTTTTCAATAGTTCAAACCTTGGTTGTCACAATCAGCTGATCTTTCTCTATACAGTTGGCTATCTTAGTTTGATTTAAACGGTTTCAAAGTATTAAGTTATGTTGATTTATTTTCTTGTTCTGTCAGTGTGCGTGTTTTTCAAGCCATCAACACAAATGGTAAACTCAGTTTACATACTGTTACTATTTTAATATTTCTTTTACGAAAACCTATTCAAGTGATTTTATTTCATTTATTTATTATTATGTTATTTAAGTTTAATTATTCACAAGTCTTAGGCACTAATACTTTGTAATTTATTTGTAATATACTTTTATTAAAATGTATCTTCCAGTACACATTAAGCAGCATATGTGGGAGGGGGGGCGGAAATAATTTTAAATATGATTTTTGCTTAATTGAACCCTAAAACAATAAAATGCTAAAAGGAAATTATCATGGGTTGAAGATTTCTTTGTTTGTGCAAAAGAGAGTCAAGAAGAACAAAAAAAATACACTTTCTAAATGCACTTTATTCAAATAAACTTTTTTATTCCATGCCTAGATTTTGTATCACATAGTAAATACTAAAATCGATTATCTATAACAAGAAATCAAACTTAACTGACTGATTTGGCAACATAGAGAAATAGTCACCGTCATCACAATGTCTAATATCACAATATTGTGCCTTCGTCTTTGATAGTGTCACGTACTGCCGACGAACAGTTGCCAAAAGTTCGCAGAACTTTTGAAAAACGGCGCGATTACTATCTCTTAGATTAATATTGATGACGCGCTGATGTAGCCTCTTGAATTGAATTTTATATACTACAGGTAATTGGTATTTCTATTTCTAAATATATCGTGCAGTGACGCCCTGTCAAAGCCATGTTTACAGTTACGAAGTAGACATATATGCAGGTGCATTTAATTATATCTATTTTTTGAATCCATTTTACTTTTAGGTTATCTTTCAATATTGCAAAGAACTTCATGGTTGTGTTATTTCAGTAGTAATACTAACGTATGAGTTTAATATTTTATTAATCTGCCTAGTTGAACAGCCGGATTTAATTCGCTTCGGGATACACCACAGGATCTGAAGACACTGAAAAGTAGAAACCTGGGTTAGCCGATGGTGGTGGCCCCCGAATCGAATTAAATCTAAAGATATCTTTTCTTATTTTGTTTCACTCATATTTAAGTACTAATGATGCAGAATTCTGTTGGACTTTTATCTAGATAAGCGGGTAGGTGATGAATATATATTGGCAGATTATCCCATTGTCCGCTATTTATCGGCCTGTGTATTTATAAATTTTTAAAAAGCCTAGACAATAGATAGTCGCCAAAGATTCTGCATTCCGACTTATAGATAATTTTCTCTGTCTCTAGCAGATGTCGCTAACGCGTCCGTACGCATTTAATGTTTTATTAATTTGCCTAGTGGGACAGCCGGATTTAGTTCGCTTTGGGAAACAGCACAGGCTCTGAAGACCCTGAAAAGTAGAAATCTGGGTTAGCCGATGGTGGTGGCCCCCGAATCGAATTGAATCTAAAGCTGACTTTCCTTATTTTATGTTACTCAAATCGTCAAATATTGTAGTTTCGAGAAAAACGCAATTGAAATTTTTACGAATTTTTCATTACTTAATAACTTTTTTATATTTGAATGGATTTACATGGAATTTTGTTTGAGTATAACTTTACAGGCCTTACATAAATATTTATATTAATTCATAAAAAAGTAAAAAATAATTGGAAAAAAAGTTACTTGTCCTACTGTTGCTCTAAAAGTTAATCTGTTCTTTAATGATATCTGTAAATATGTGTTATAAAGTGAGGACGTTTGAGTTAAAATAAATTCATTATCTCTAGAATGGGAGCATTTGGAGAGAAATCCTGAGACAGGTCGATTTTTATTTTTAAATTATGACTTTTTACCATATATATATCATACTAATGACGTCATCCATCTGGTCGTGATGACGTAATCGATGATTTTTTTAAATGAGAGTAGGGGTGGTGCGATAGCTCATTTGAAAGGTTATTTAATTATCTTATTCATTAATATAAACGTTAACATAATTATTTATACAGGGTGCCCAAAAAATTTTTTATTTATTAAAGTAATTGAGACAAAAAAAGTGTATGTAATTCATTTACTTTAAAATACATTTGAGTGCTGTCAGAAAACAAAAAGAAATGTTTATTTCATAAATAAACATTGTTTTTCGCTTAAATGCAATGTGTTAAATCTGCCAACCACCTGTCTCTTAGCAGCTTGAACATTGAATTTAAGCGAAAAGTAATGTTTATTTTTGAGATAAACATTATCGAGATTTATAATATTTATGAGATAAAAATCGAATTGTCTCAGGATTTCTCTCCAAATTCACCCTTTCTCGATATAATGAATTTATTCCAACTCAAGCGTCCTCACTCTATAAACTTATATTGTACTGAAGTTTTGTTTAAAATTTTACACATTTTATTGTAAAAAACAAAACAATTTTGTTGTTCAATCATTTTATTAAATAAATTATAAACTCCATATACATGTTTTCCGACAATTTTAAAACTTGGCAACGAAAATGACAAACAAAAGAGAATGAAAAATTAATCAGAATTAGTTGTGGTCACATCGGATGCAGATAACGATTTGAAAAAATTATGGTGTCTCTTTGGTATTAAGTTATCGTTGCACATACTGATTAAATCATTCTTTCTTTAAGCGGTATCGGTGGTGCTTGCTCATAGGCAAGAATTAAAGTTGGCTTTTCTCTCTGGCTTCTTAACTTTTTGGTAATATTGATAACATCAAATTCTTCCTGTTTGAATGAAGTCTTATAGAAAATTTTTCCAGGTTCGCCTTTCTTGACTTTAATCCATTTGATGTCGTTGATTAAAACTTTTTGGCCTTTTTCATTAACATTAAAATTCGCTCCCATGCCTTTGGCTATTTTTTTTCCAATAAAAAAATTCTTCAGTTGACATCTCAGTAACTTCAGATGGCTTACTTTTCTTTTTAGCTGACTTAGCAATGGTGGCCAATTCAGATGGAGCATAAATTGGACCATTTTTAAGTATTCTTGTTCTTTCCTTTTCAATACAATATACTAAATATTGACTTCTACTAGATATTTTAGATCTTTTATAACTTAAATTAGCTGAGGCTGAATTATCCATTTTTATTCTCACAATACAACTTTTCATATGAATGTAATAGTAGAACTGTGGTAAGATTCCTGAAGATAATAAATATTGTGGGTGCAAGCCGTTTAATATAAACAAAGACAAATATTCGCAATTCGGCAATAACTACATTAACAGTAGGATGTGCGTAAGATAACTTAGTGTTGCATTAATATTTTGTGACCAAAATTAGTAAACGATAAAATACAATAGTAGGATATGTATGTTGTCTTAATGTTACATTATATAATATGAGTTAAAGAGAATAAAAAACAATAAATCTTGTATAAAAGGTATATTTAAAAAACCCTCAAAAGGTCCATATCAAATTCACATAACTAGTTTTCGACTGGTTTACCAGTCATCATCAGTGCTTACCTAAAATGAATATAACCTGATAAAAAAGGCAAAGATGTTGAAATTTTGACTAGGGTTAAAAAATATTAGGTTATACTTACGTGCAATATACATGCTTAACCACCAAGATAGTATTACACAAAAATATGTGGCTCAAAGCCCAGTAAAAGTAGTCCGTCAAGGAAACATTGGTATAAAATGCTACCTTAAGCCTGGATGTTCAAAAAATATTATCTAATTTGCCCTAGGTAACATCTGAGAGCTAGGTATGACTTGTTCACATGTTGGAAGTGAGACGGCAAGTGAAAATGAAATGGTTGGGAACCTCGGAACGATGACAAGACAAACGACAGGTCCACAGGTAGTTTAAAATAACCTGTCATATTTAAGAGTAAGGTATGCAGATTGTTAAAATTAGAAATGATGTAACAACACACCCAATGTGAAAATTGTCATTTAAAATTCATTAAACTAGTTGTTATTGTAAAATGGATTCTCGCTAACTGTAATTGGAACTAGTTAGGCAAACCACATTACACAGGAGTTTATTGTTCGACTCCGGTCGTACAACCGGTCAAATTTGACCGCCATTTACGGCAAACATATAAAAAATAGGATCAAAATTTTCGAACCATCACCTTTTTATTTTTGTCCTCTTTCTTCACACCAATTTTCATATCTTTAAAATAGTCATAACATATATTATTATAATAAAAACTATCGATAATACGAGTGAAAATTGCCAAAAATAGCAAAATTCCAATCAAAAATTAGGTTGGGGAAAATGTAATCTTAATGTTAAAAATCGGTATACGTTAAAAAAATGCATTATCTCGGCTTCCCATGGAGCAATTTTCTTCATCTAAGAGCTATCTAACTGACGCATTATTAAATGTCAAATTTGCTTTTGTTTTGTTATAATAAATTAATTTATTTTTTATAACAAAATTTTTAATTGGTTTAAATAAAGATTGTTTAAATAATTATACAGCTTTCAAATGAGAGTATTTGTGTTTTTAACGTTAAAAGGTACACTTGTAGTAAGTTTATCTAAAAAAAGTCTACAACTGGAAAAAATATGTAGTTTTCTTTTCTTATAAATAAATTAATCTATTATAACAAAACAAAAGCAAGTTTGATATTTTTTAATGCGTTAGTTAGATGGCTCTACTCGAGTTACTTGGGAACAAAAAAAGAATGAAGGAAATTGCTCCATGGGAAGCCGAAAAAATGCATTTTTTTTAACGTACACCGATTTTGAACTTTGAGACTACATTTTCTCTAACCTGATTTTTGATTGCAATTTTGCTATTTTTGTCAATTTTCACTGGTAATATCGATAGTTTTTATTATAATAATATATGTTATGATTATTTTAAGGATATAAAAATTGGTGTGAAGAAAGAGCATAAAAATAAAAAGGCGATGGTTTGAAAATTATGATCCTATTGTTTATATCTTTGCCGAAAATGCCGGTCAAGTATAACCGGTTGTATCTCAGGAACCACTCATCCCAGTTTTACGTTTTTTCTTTTGAAAGAAGAGCCCTGCCACTTTTTTTCCAATACCGTTTTCATGATTTAATTTAATGTAATATTTCCCGAGATATTCTATTTGTTTATAAGCCAAAAAATTGTTTATAATTTTAAAATATTCCTGAGGCCGCTTAAATTATCCAATTTCAATTATGTAAAGTACATTCGATAGGTACAGTGTTTTTCTATAAAAAATCATAGTTATTCGTATGTATCGTATTTATTGTGGTTATTATAGCGACCGTAAATTTTTAATTAACAATTCAATTGTTGCTAAACTGTTCATTAAATTTCCATCGACTTCTGGAGTTTCAATATGTACGAAAATTTCATTTATATTGCCAAGTTATTTAAATATTGATACAAAATTGCTTATCTAAAATTTAAGTTGAAAATTAAAGATTTTGTTGGAAAAACCCGCATTTTTCGGGGAAAATTTTCGTCGAAATAAATCCGGAAAAACACGTCTCTATGCAGAATTTAATTACGGTGAATTTTTAATTTAAGTGTTTTTGGTGTAAAGTTAAAATGTTTGGAGTTATAAAGCAAAAATTGAAAAAATACGACTTTCGGGCGCCATTTTATTTATAAAAAAAGTAGCACACTGTCTGCGGACTTTGCTTACCTATATTAATAATATATAATTACTGGTAAATAACTTTTCCTTGTATTTTCCTAATTAGCCCAGAGTATAGTGGGACAGCCGGATTTAGTTCGCTTCGGGATACTATTTCCTTAATATAGTAATAGTTTTAGGGAAGACTTAATTATTGCATTCAAAGACATCAAAGGTCTTTCTACATAGATACTCGTCAAAATACATCTCTTTTCTGGTTTGAAAATTAGAGCACTTAAGTTTAATATTTATGCTTTGTTGTGGTTACTTCATTTGTG
Organism: Diabrotica virgifera virgifera; assembly: GCF_917563875.1. NCBI lineage: Eukaryota > Metazoa > Arthropoda > Insecta > Coleoptera > Chrysomelidae > Diabrotica > Diabrotica virgifera. The sequence continues at coordinate 156,431,845 of NC_065446.1, read as the reverse complement.
ACGATAAAGGCAATAGGTGTACCCCATGACCAGGATTATAGCCATATGTAAAAACCATTATTATAAAAATTGGTGGAAATGTTCGCGACACCATTTTAAATGAAATACGAAAAATCCTCATCAATACCGCAGGTGCAATAAAGTTATTTAATGTCAAATGTCGCAACTATAGGTTTTTGCTAAACTGTTGGCTAAACGGTACGTTCTGTTATATACAGTGGCGGCCCGTGAAGTAGTGCCATAGAGCCATGGCACTACCTTACTGACTATGCAGAAACATATTTTTTATCTTCAAAACTTTTTAATTCCTGTTAATTTTTTTGTGTGTATTTCTTTTGATCTTCATAAATTATATAAAATATGGCAACTATGGGCGTAATACAATCCCTGCCGACAGCGGAGAGTATTCGACAGGAGCATTTCCTTCGTGCCGAAGTCAGTACTGGCACGACTAGAGAGAGAAAGATTTTACGAGCATTCTATGTAAGTGACAGAGAAAGAGCTATATTTGACTATTAGTATACTTTAAAATTAGAATCTCTGTGCCAGGCACGAGGGTATAATGCCAGGTCTATTTATTTTGAATTTCTTTACGTGCTGGTTTGTCGCTTTTATTATGTAGGGAAAAGTGAGGCAAAATGGTCCCTCTAACTTCTTTTTAGGCTACACATAACAAAAAACGAAATATTTAAGCACAGTTTAATTAGAAAAGAAGTTACGTAATAACAGAACATATTTCTTTGAACATTTTTTATTTAAGTATAGAGTTAAAAGTAAAATAACATTATTCTTAAAGAGCCCTAAAGAGACCATTTTACACCATGGTTAGGGTAAAATGAACCCATCCATGAGGTAAAATGGCCCCTATAGTTCTTTTGTAAAGGAAACATAATTTCTACATTTTTATTTACAAAAATCGCAAATATACAATTTCTGCTTTCCAATTACACCCGCACACAATAAATGACACCATTTATTGCACAAACTGCACTTGATCCAAACCTCCTTCGCCTACGATTTACTGAATAATTCCGAGCAAAATATACAGGCAACGTCATCTTCATCATCATCAAATCTCTTATTTTCTTTGTTTTTTCCAAACACCTTTTTGCTTACAGCTTTTCTAGCTGATTGTGAATTTGGCTTGGGTGTTTTTTGTTTTGCTTTCATCAAAAAATAATTTGGTGTGGAGGTGAAAACAGTCGATCCTTGCGAAGGCCTTGAACTCCTTGTCTGAGGAGGTGCCTGAGGTAGTGGAGATATATCATATGGAGTTACAAAAGTATCGTCCAGCAATGATGGAATTTCATTTTGTTTTGAAGTGCTAACTTCAGAAATTTGGATTGAATTACCAACTACAGAGCTTGTAACGTCAATTTTATGATTTGAAGCAACATCTTCCGGATTTGAAGCTGCAGTGACTAAAGTTTCATTGTCCGATAATTCCTCCGGACTGTTTCCAAAAAGGCTGACATCATCTGAAGATTTTCCACTAGCTTCCCACTCCTCTGAATCGTCTGATGAAGATATATTACGAATTTTTCTTTTCTTTATAGATAAAACCCTTACAAGAGAAGAAGTATCCCTTTGTGGAGAAGGAGTTCTTTGTTCGTCGATGGGATCAACGGTTTCATTTTCTACTAGAGGTCGATCAGTCGTATACGATGGTTTAAATTTCCAATCTGGGAATATGTTCGGATTAAAAGGGTAAATGCGTGTTTTCTCGAACCCACTGAGTCCGTTGTTAAGTGTGGCAGCTCGTCGGTACGATTTTCCAAACAAGCTAGCTATGTTATACAGAATTATGACCTTTTCAGGGTTTGCTTTAAGCCATAAAATAATTTCCTCATTAAAATACGTCATTAGAGGTGAAAATACTGCTACATCCAATGGCTGCATCTCGTGCGTGCAATGTGGAGGAAACGACAGCATTATAATGTCATTTTCTCTGTGGTATTCTATAGCTTCGACAGATCTCTGGCTTGAATGACCATCAAGCAATAATAGAACCCTATTTCCAACTGAGCACTGTGTATGCTGTTGAAAATGCTTTAAGAACAGAATAAAGGTGTCAGATTTCATGTATCCAGATTTGTTGTAAAGAAAAAGTGTTTCAAGTGGGGCCTAGAAATAATAATTCATTCCTTCGTTTACGTGGGAATATTATTGCTGGAGGGATGAATTGACCTGCAGCATTTACACAGAGAACAACGGTGCCATTTTGTCCTCTTTCAGCGCTTGTTAGGAAACCAACCTGTTTCCGTCCTTTATGTGCTAAAATTTTGGGTAACTTGTTAGGAACTGTTTGGATACCACACTCATCCATATTATATATCCTCATGGGGTTAAAGTTATTTTTATTTTGTATTTCATCTATAAGAGAAAAAAACTTAGCGACTGCCCCTTTATTAAAGCCTCTCGCCCTGGCAGCTGAGGTAGCCTCAGGAGTTCTAAAAGAAATCTCTGGGTATCTCTTTAGAAAATCTCTAAACCAAGCTGTTCCAGCTGACTTTTTGTTTTTAGAGAACCTGTGTTTAATACCATTCCTCTCCGCAAGGGAGTACGCCATTTCACAAATGTTTTCTTCGTCATACCAAATAGTCGGTCTTCCATATCTAAAAGATACTCCTTTAAGGAAGTCTCCAATTTTTCGGGCAATGTTGTAGTGAATCGACCAAGTATTTTCGAATAACCTGTTGCCTAAAAGAAAGTAACGATAATTTTCTGACATCTCCTTTATAAATAAACTAGTCTACTTTTAGTTCACATACCAATACATTTTGATTTTTGGCCCTTCTTTTTAAAATACTTAAAGGCAGATTATAAATCCTAGCAGCTCTTTTAAAAGGCATACCGTTAGAAATATTTTCTAAGGCAAGTTTCATTGAATTTGAATTCCACTGTTGTCTTGTCGTCTTCCGAACATAAGTTCTAACAATTATTTCTGTAAAGATAATATAACTACATTTGATTGTTATAAAAAATATTTCTGTATAGCTCAAAACTTTATATAGCAAGGGTAAAATGGTCCCCGGGGTCATTTTGCCTCAACATGGAGGGACCATTTTACCTCAAAATCTGATCAAATATAAAAACTAATTTACATGAGTGATTTCTGATAATTAGAGAAATTGTAACATATCTGATATAAACAAAAAGGATACCTTTTTAAACTCCATTAAAAAAAATTCTACTTGCTTTAATTAAAACGCCTAAAAACACAATTTTTGCGACGACGAAATTAACAATATCACGTGTGTTTTTATAGGTTATATTAAAACTAGCTTAATATGCTTCGCACATCTTCACAGCTTCGTACATAGGTGGCGCTAGTGGTACTGAATATAATAAAGAAAGATAAACGATGGTTTTATGAAAATTATGAGAAATATGTTAGGGGACCATTTTACCCAGGGGGACCATTTTATGCGACTTTCCCCTATATTTACTGTTAAAAAGTTTTTGTACTTATAATTAAACTTTTAGTGCATCATGATCGTGGGTATTTTGATAATATTTTGATTATTTCTTAAGTTTAATTGATTAGTTGACAATGAAGATTAGTATCTTAAAAAAACTTTTTGGTTGTTTTTCGCTAGAAAAAAAAACTACAAATATTATAAGATGTTGTGGAGCTTTCGAGTTAGCTTTAAGAGGTCACGACGAAAAAGAAAATTCAGAAAATAGAGGCATATTTAAGGAGCTGGTCAATTTTAGCGCCGAATTAAACAACGACTTAAAGGTTCATATTATTCAAAGTACCAGATCTTTCAAAGGTCTACCTTCTCCGGACATTTAGTTGCTTCTAATTTATTTATGTCGGAGAAGTTTTCTGCTTATAAGCATCAGTTCTCCGAATCATTTCTTAATGAAACATGGAGACAATTTTAATTTTTAAACAAAACTCGGTTTAAAACTGAATTAGAAGTAGGTACTGTATTAGCGAGACGAATTAAGTACTACCTCTGGGGCTGTTTCGCTATCGGTTTTATTGTAGAGTGAAGGTTTTAAAAGCACATTTGAAGAAACTATTAAACTTTTAAGTATGTTATAGGTCTGGATCCCGCGTATGAAAAAAAGTTGATTAATAGCAAGCTGAAAATTTGTTAATAATTTGTTAAAGGGTGTCTAGTCGGATAAATTTTGATATATGGGAACACTGTAACAGGGGCAGTTTTAATTGTGGAACAGGTTAAAAATTTGGAACGGTCAGACCACGAAAACGGCACATGTATTTTGTCCGACAGAACAGACTTAAACTCTTCGAACAGAGATTAAACTCTCATGCAAAAAGCAGACTGCTATTTATCACCAAATGGGCGTTTTAATGAGTGGAACATGTAGAATATGTCAAATGACAGGAATTATGACAGGTGATAAATAGCAGTCTGATCTTTGCATGAGAGTTTAATCTCTGTTCGGAGAGTTTAAGTCTGTTCTGTCGGACAAAATAAATGTGCCGTTTTCGTGGTGTGACCGTTCCAGTTTTTAACCTGTTCCACAATTAAAACTGCCCCTGTTCCAGTGTTCCCATATATCAAAGTTTATCCGACTAGACACGCTTAAGTTATTAACAAATTTTCAGCTTGCTATTAATAAACTTTTTTCTCATACGCGGGATCCAGACCTATTAGTTACCATTCCTAAATCAACATCTGAAGCAGAACGCTGCGCTGTTTTTCGATGTTAAAACATAGTGCTTTAGGTATGCTATCTGCAGAAAAGCATTTTGTAAATTGTATTGATAATTTTAATTATAAAGTCATTGAAAACTTTGCAATTAAAAAATAGAAGAATGAACTTTATATATCGTAAACTTTAAAAGTGGCATTACAAAAATTTGTGCATGTGTGTGAATAATGAAATAGTATTATTTTTATAAATTGGTAAATAGAGACTAAATCGTAATAACAATTTTCAAGCACTATCAGCAGTAAATGCTGGTGGTAGGTTAAGAGGTTTTTATTATTAATTAATTTACGGAACTGTTTTGATTAATGTTGGACAATTGCTTGGCACCTCAGATCAATAAACTTAAGATACATAAGATAAAAGTATCCGCGCATATTTTTTTTTTTAGTTTTTGTTGTCAGTATACCTTTTTTTGACAATATCGTGAATCCGTCACTAAAAATTTTGGCGGCGGCCCGAGTTCTGGCACTACCTTCTTAAACTGGTACGAGCTGCCACTGAAATAATAGTAGATCGTGGTATTGTCGTATTCGTATAATATTTCATATTCGTACTTTTATGATACTTCTTCTCTTTCTTCATGTTTTAATTTGTTATTTTTCTTTTTGATCGGTGCAAGTTAATTGTTCTAGTAGCGATTCTAGATGTCTCTTCTCTGATATCGTACGAACCCTCGGCCTCGTCTGATGGCGATTAAACATTTGAGCACAACTTACCTTGACAACTGGTGCATCCTAATGAGTAAAACAATTTAAATTTTTGACCACTGCAATTTTGCATTACATCACTTTCTATAATTTCAAAAAATTTCGCTCAGTACTAAAGGTGTAAAGCGCTGACTTAAGTATTGGCTGGATTTGGTCTTAGCGGATTTTCTTCATAATAATTGGACATCAAATTCAGGGCAGGTACCAATGTCTCTTCGACCTCTTCAAATCTTAAACCTTAGGCTGTGACGCGGTTGTCTGCGTGTAAGAAGTTTCTAGTAAAAGTTTCCGTTTTTTGATCATTGGTGTATATGTTGAAAAGTATAGACACTAGTACGCTATCAAGCGAGCCTAGCTGTTTTTTGGGTTCGTCAGCGACATTTTTTTATGACACGTTCATACGATCGAGGATTTTTATCCATTTCTATTGTCGAGCTTTGCTCAATGCTGCCATAAGTGCATTGCCATAATCTATTGTTTCCTCGCTGAATTGATCTTTGTTCAGTAGTCTTTCATACCTGTTTAATGTGCTTTTGGAGATACCTGATAAACCTGGTATTTTCTGCAGCGTCTTGGTATGTACTGCTTAGACACCGTCTGCAAGATTTGTACGAATGTTAGGTAGTTTTCAGGTGTTGGACCTCATTCCAGTTGGCCTTTATTAGAGCGTCTTAGGAAGGTTATCTCGGTTGTTTAGATGACTGTATAAATTTGGGCACTTATTGGCTATGTTTTTAAGTTTTAGAAATTGCACCATATACATTTTTTATACAAACTATTAGATTTTATCGCTTGCAAAGCAATTATCGGGGAGTAGCTGCGTTTCTAGATTTTGCTGTTAAGCGAACATGACAGCTTTGTGTCGTGTATTAGGAAGAGTAAGTTGATCTTTGCCCATTCTTCCAGCAGCTGACCGTTTGCATCGGTTTTATTATAGCTCCATGACGTACTGTGGCTATTGATTGTTGAAGTCTCCTACTACGAACTGGATTTCCTGTTTTCCAAAGTTTTTCGGAATTTGTAGGTTGAGTGGTTTGCCTAGTTGTTTGTAGATCGTATGTAACTATTGTCTCACAAATTTTGGCATAAAATTTAGCGTTTGGATAAAAAACGTAAAAATGTGAGATTGATGTGGACTTTCAGAATAAGGTCTCCCATTTCATTTATAATGATTTGCCGAACACTCGTGCCAAGTTTTAGGTCTATGCGAATTTTTGTATCCTCATCCCTATTTTTGGGCTAACTTAACCTGGTTATTAATAGTAGTCGATTGGAGCATAGCACTGACTATGATACCTACCTTCTCTACGGCAAACCCAAGAAATAGCAAATTATCTTGCTGTACTTCCAAACTGCATTAGCAGTTCTTTCTTGTATCACGTATCCGTTTAAGATGTTGGTGACAATCATGGCAATCTGTACGTTGTACACTGCTGCTCTGAAAATACACTCATGGACAAAAATATTGCATATTTTAAAATTAAAGTGTGAAATGAAATTTTTCGTGCTGCCCCCAGTGTCACAGAAATAGGATTCCTTTTCCGAATGCGATGTTTTAAGTTATCATATAAATGGTAATATAATCGGATTTAAATTTGATATGGGCTATATGGTGGCCAATATAATTTGTAAATTGAATCTCATCAAGGTATTCACTATTCCACCGACATGAAGACCTCCGTGACAGTATAAAGAGGGACAGTAGAACCACTTGCGTACTGCCGGTATTACTTCTTGAGATCAAAGCGCCGACATAGGAGTGATTTTACTGTGGAACCTCTATATACTGTGCCTCCGTTATGGTGCATTAACACGAATTTGTTTTAACTATTTAGAATGGGACATAAGCCACAATATTATTAAAAAATGATTTTTATTAACGTTTTTATTATTTATAATTTAAACAAAATTATAGTAAAGTCAGAATTTGGTATTAATTTTGAGAGTAAATTAAATGTAAGACCAAATACTTACGATGTCGGGATAGTATCACGAGGTTTTTCCTGGTTTTCCCTCGTGATTTACTATGAGATCTCTAACGCGAGAATTTTAATGTCACCGTTGCATGTGGTTGTCTTTTTAAAGACAGATCACATGCTATGATTTTTTTTGTGACGGATATTCTTGAGTTGGGGTTGATTTCATGTAATCGAATGAACTATCTTTCAGTAAAGTCGTCCCAGGAACGCAACTCATAAATATTGGCAATATCATTTTAAAGTCTTCTACTTTAAAATGTATCATATGTATCTGAATTGCCGATATAAATGAGTCAAATTAAATAAATTATTAGAAGAATTTTTTTACTAAGCAACAACATTTTTGTTTATATTAATAGTATTTTGTATTTTGACAACGGCACCCGATTTGGGCGTCGAAACGTTAATAAAAATCATTTTTTAATAATATTGTGGCTTATTTCCCATTCTAAATAGTTAAAATTGTAAAAATGCCACAAGAAAATAGCTTCAGAACAACATTACGAATTTGTTATCTCATATGGCTGGCAAATGGCAAAATTATAATCTAAAATGTTTTCAACATACATATCAGCTGTCATTCACCCAATCACCTCTACAAATTCGGTATCTTCTGTCCAAGGAATACCACTTCATAGCACTATGCCGCCACAACCAAAATTGACACTTTGTAAGAGGTTACATCTGGCATACCGTTCATCATATGGAAGCAGGATTGACAAAACTTTGTCTACAGAAGAGTTGGTGAACAGTATATCAGTTGTAACCTCATACAGAGCGTTAGTTTTCATGGTGGCGGCATAGTGCTATGGAGCGGTATTGCATTGAAAGGACATACCGAACACGTGGAGGTGATTATGCAAATGCCAAGTACATTGAAAACATTTTAGGAGATTATGTTTCGCCATTTGCGAGCCCCATTGGATATGACATATTTGTGCGAATGCATGTCTTCATGTCGCTAGATTAAAGAGATTCAATTTAAAAATTATATTGGCCAGAATATAGTCCAGATCAGATTTAAATCCGATTATAGCATTTATATGACACTTTGGAACATCGCATTCGGAAAAGAAATATTATTCCTGTGATACTAAATATAGCAGCAGAACAATTTAATTTCACATGCACATGCAATATTTTTGACCGTGAGTATATTTATGGTCGTTGTGTTGAACCACGTATGTAGATTTTTCAGCCAGGAAAGATTAGCAATATAAAAGGGTCACAGTCACAGACAATTTATGTAAATATCCGCAATTTATCGGTCTGGAATCAATAAAAAAATTTATTCATCGTAGACAGAGAAACCCAGGATTTTCACAAAAAGCTAGATTTATTAGAAATGCGTGATCAGTTCATATCAAAGAGACATTATTAAAACGCCTATGGTTGTATCATATTTGTTAGATAATTATTTAATAAATAATAACAAAAATTCCATTTTCCAAATTAATCAGCTATTCTGGAAAACTTAGTAGGTTAGAGGTTACAAATATATTTCGTTTTAATAAATTGCCAAAGTTGCACGAAATCGAAAGGTCATTGATAAACTTGATCTTGAATATAAACTTAATGAACCAATTAAGTCAATATTTTGGTGAAATTATTAAGACATAATACAAACTTTGTTAATTTTCTTGTTCTAATAATAACTCTTCTAAGAATAGAAGTATTGCAAATTGCACCAACCGGTTATAGAAAGATATTCATTTATTTTTTTTAATAATAGGGAGTTTTTGTTGCTACGTAACGTACGCATCTCCGTATACGTAAAGCAACTAACGTGTCGTAGAGGATGAATGTTAAAATAGGTAGTTTTTGTAACTGCCTTAACGTAACGTAAAGCAAATCGTAAAGTCACTTTTAAATTCCGTTGACATTCAAAAAAATAAAACAATGTTCACACAATATACAATTAATATACTAATGTAAAAAAAGATAAATGAATGATGAAATTGTATGGTTTTAATTGCTTCTATTTAAATATAAAAATATTATTTTTCCTTAGGTTAAATTTTTTTTATTTTTGTTGTAAATTATTATCCTACATCAGAATTCCAGTATACCTACATCAGAATTCCAGTAGGTATAATGTAAATAGTGTGGTAATATTTATTTGAAAATTTTACTGAAACTAGGTCATTTTTTATCGTTATTAATTGTGGTGATCACTGTATTTCTTAAATTAATACAAGATTTGTTTGTTTTGCTTTATTAATAGACAACTTAAAAACAATAAAATTTTAAATCTATTATGAAGTTCCAATTTCCAATTACAAACAGAATAATTTTACTCAAATAGACTAAACCAATAACCAATATAACCTTAAAATGTTTATAAACGGTTAGTACGCTGATGAAATGTTCATTTGGTAGGTAATCGGGCAAGATCCTCGTGTGCATTCGGTGACTTTCGGCTCGATAGGGATGCGTATGAACCTAACGTACCAGCCCGTAACCTTAGGTAATACGTATCGCGATACGGGAGTTCAACCATTAATGCGCAAGCGTATATGTCAAAAAGATGCGTTACGTTTACGTATTTGTGTGCACAAAAACTCCCTAATGTCATTTTGTATTTTGTCTAAACTTTGTAGTGACACTATATATTCATAATTTGTTCACAAAATAAACAATATAAGATTGTATGCATTTATAATTTATATTGGCTTATTCCAATGTTTTTTTCTCTGATTCTGGCCTTGGTTTAGAACTAGAACCTTTAGCCACGTAATTGTATAACTTATCACTAACTCAGGTGTAATGTGTAGTGTGTGTGTGTTGAGTAAGTGTCGTGTTACTTTGCAAAGTCGACGTCATTGTCTTTGCAAAGAGACGCTAATTGTATCCGAACGTCTGCGGTCCCTCCGGTGAGTACCGATCCCACAAGGACAGAAACTATTTTCATCTATTAATTTATAATAAATGAAAAAATTCCTGACCCTGGTGGGATTCGAACTCACTACCATTCGGAACTTTCAATCCAAAGGTTAGGCGCTCTTACCACTGAGCCACAGAATATAAAATATCAGTTTGTACAAAGAAGTTTTCTGGAAAGTTTTAGATCAAAATGTTTTATATGAAAAAAACAGTGCAACTTTTAACATCGACGTTAGACATCCCTAAAATAACGCTTATTTTTCAAGGTACTGACCATGGGTGGTGAATGGCTAATTTTGGTCTTACCTTATGTTTTTGATGCTGAAAACGAAAATGAGCTTTATATTGAATTTTATGAGGACGAACATTGTTAAAATCGCAATTTTACCCTAAATTTAAAGAAAAATTAAATCACTTTTTTTTGCGTTTAACTGGCTACAACTCTGTTCCATTTTATTATTTTTTTCTGAACAAAATTCTGGCAAATATCTGACGAAATTTGACATTTAGCTTTTTAATCACCTTTATGTTAAAATATAGAGAGTAAAGAAGTTTTCTGGGGAGTTTAAATCAAAATGTTTTATAAAAAAAAATTGCTCAACTTTTAATTTTAAGAAAAACGTGATTTCATCTTTTCTAATTTTTAGGCTAAAATTGCAATTATGACAATGTTATCCCACCTAAAATTGAAAGTAACTACATTGTCGTTTTCAGTACCATTAAAAACATAAAGTAAGAACAAAATTAGTGATTGCCATAAGAAAAATTACTAAAGTAAGACTGAAAGCTTCAAACAGGTCCCATTGTCTTTAGAAATGAGAGAAATATAGACAATAAAAACTTTAAAAATTTCATAAAAAAAATTACAATGGAACAAAGTTGTAGTGAGTCTAACGCAAAAAAAAATTATTTCATTTTTTTTATTTTTAGGGTAAAATTGCGATTTTCCAATTTTCTCCCTCATGAAATTCAAAATAAACCTCATTTTCGTTTTCAGCACCATCAAAACATAAAGTATGACCAAAATTAGCCTTTCACCATACCGTGGTCAGTATCTCAAAAAATAAGCGTTTTTTTAGGCGTGCCACTCGTCTAATATAATGTAACAAACCAACAGAGGATTATTAAAAGAAGTTAATGTATCAAAGACAAAATAGGTAGGGGAAGGCGGGGCGGAATGGGGTACAGGGCGGAATGAAGATTGGTATATTTAGTGTCAATGACGTGCTGCAGCCCTCGTCGACGGTCAAGAGGTGGTTTTGAGCGCAGCGTGGACAGTGAGCGTTCGAGTGGAGAAAATAGTTGCGGCTATTTTCTTGGGACAATTATACCTGTTCGTCCCAAGAAAATAGCCGCAACTATTTTCTCCACTCGAACGCTCACTGTCCACGCTGCGCTCAAAACCACCTCTTGACCGCCGACGAGGGCCGCTGGTCTACCAGTTGGCGTACAATGGTTTCTAGAGGGGTGGTCGAAGGCAAAGCACGGATAGTACACGTAAATGTCTATGGAACCAACAACAACTCCATCAAACTTTCTTCTCTGTTGTCTTTTTAGCCTTTTGGACACCACCGTCCGGCATAAACCAGGAACACCAGAAACACCAGGACATGACACATACCCCAGTATGTTTCTCGGACTGTTTGCTTTCGCGGCCACTTTTTCGTTGTTCAACTCGATACATTCACTACAAACCCTGAAGAGGACAAAATCCTAAACGGGGACACTTATTGATAGCATTTCCACATAGCAATTATTCTATACACGCAAATCAAACAATGAGATGATGCTGCAGCCAAGTGTAGTGGGAGTGACGACCGGTAGACATATTTGTCTAGTTCTCTTGCCGTTAAGAAAGTGAATATATAGTTGCATGGTTTTTCGCATATAATTTGTAACTGTTTGTGATTTTATGACCAAAGTAAGTTGCACACTCTTGTTTTTTTTACAATGTTTGTTAGTAATACTTGGGTGTTTATTTAGCTTTCATTTAGTCTAGTCAAACGTTTTCTTAGCAATAGTTTTCAAGTGACCATACCTTGTTGAAATAAATCATGTGCTTGGGGCGGAATGGGGAAGTACCCCGTTCCGCCCCACTCTATTTTTATTAAACAGGAAGTCTATATTAGGTTCGTAACCGTCTTTCTTATATTTCAGATGGTTCGAGTATACAAAAGGAAGACAAATAGACAGTTATGGTCTACTGAAAGTATAAATAATGCTGTCGAAGCGGTTATTTCTGGTCAATTAGGTTACTTGAAGGCTTCAAAGCAATTTAATGTTCCCCAAAGTACCCTGGAGAGATACGTTAAGAAAAAAAGGGAAGATCCACGGTACCATATTGACAAAACAGCAGGGAATTTTCAAGCTGTCTTTACTGAACGGCAAGAGAAATCTTACTTTATCCCTTCGGGAACTTGAGTCAACATCTGGCGTCAGGGCGATGGGCTCCAATAAAGTGGCAGTTGATAGCTTTTTTTCGTTGCTTACAAACTTGGTAGACAAGTACAAACTTACAGCAGCTCCAATATTTAATTGTGATGAAACTGGTATCACAGTAAACCCTAAGAACAATTCCAAAATTATAGCATGTAAGGGCAAGCGACAAGTCGGCTCACTAACTTCGGCCGAAAGGGGAATTGCATGTCTCCGAGTGGAGCGTACATGCCACCAATGTTAATTTTTCCGAGGAAAAAAATGCAGAAAGAATTTGAGCTGGGATTACCTCCAGGGAGTTGGCCTGTGATGCGCAGCACTGGATGGATGACTGGAGAGTTGTTTTTGGCATGGTTTAAAAAGTTTGTGGTATTTTCTAATGCTTTTAAGGACTTTCCGGTTCTTCTTATATTTGACGGACACTCAACTCAAACAAAGAGCCTTGAACTTATAGACTACGCGAGAGAGAATTGTGTTACGTTGCTTTGTTTACCACCGCATTGTTCGCATAAACTTCAGCCTATGGATGTGTCGTTTTTGAGGCCTTTAAGTGTTTATTATACTGAAGAACTTCGAAAGTGGCTACGTAGCAATCCAGAGAAAGTCGTAACGTTGTTTCAAATTTCAACGCTTTTTGGATCAGCCTTTATCAAAAGCGCTACTATGGAGACTGCGATCAATGGTTTTAGAGCTACCTACAGGGATTTATCCAACCGACCCATCTATTTTCAAGGAGTGTGACTTTTTTCCGGCAGACACAACTGACATTGAACAAGATGGAGTATCTTCATCAAAGGAGATGCTCTCATTGGAAAAAGGACAATTGGCTTCGACAACTGCGTCTATAGAGAAGCAAAATCCTCCAGCTTTGAGTGATAATGATAAATTGAGTGACGTTTCGAACCATGATAGCACTCCGGCTAAAAAGGTGCGATTCGATGATGCTGTTGATCCCACTCCTGTTTGCTCCTGGATGATGACCAACAAGACTGACTCTGCCTTTACCGTCGTTTCACCTGAAATAATAATGCCAATTCCAAAAGTCCAAGGAATAAAAAAAGAACGACTCGAAGAAGAGGGAAAACTGCTATCCTAACAGATTCGCCGTACAAACGAGTATGATAGTTCAGGATTACTAGGGCTATCTTCTCTCGGTAAGGGTGGTTAACCCTTATCCGAGGGGTGGAATGATTAATAGTCGTTTCACTGTTGAAGTTGTTTTATTATACTCGCATGAGTACAAGCTGGTAGCAACCTACGTAACGTCGTCTCGCGGAGTGTAGATGACACTATCTTTTAATGTGAATAATCTTACATCTAATAAAATAGAATGACGAATGTGGAATGTGTAATGAGGATTCCCTTATTATGTTTTGGTTGTATAAATATATTTAAAAGTGCAAAGTCAGCGTCGACCCTGAAAAGTGTTTATAGTGGCTGTATGTATAATTACACCTCACGATCTAGGTCAACAATGTTTATGTAACGAAAGAAGGTTGGAATTGTTTATGATGACATTTAAATAACCGAAAGAAATTAGCGTAGATAATTAAAGGGTGTTTTAAAAAGATATCTAATGAGTACAGATGAATTCTTGTACACGAGAGTTGGAGGCTACAATGAAAGAGAAAGAAAAAAAGATTATCGCTAAAGAAAACAGGACAAGTCAGAGATTATTTAAGAATGAAGCTAAAGTAATGAGTCAAAAGAAGAATGGGAAAACCAAGCAGCTCAACAAACAAGAAAGAAAAACCAAAGAGAGCGATTCAGATGAATGTTCGGATTGCGAATGTTTGTACTGCGGTGATTTCTACTCTAAATCTTTAGAGGGGTGGGTTGCTTGTTCCCTATGTAGAAAATGGGCTCACAATTCCTACGCAGGAGTGGACAGCGAAGACGATGAGGCTATACTGGTGTGCGAACATTGCCAACAAGATTAACTTTATTAACTTAACTTAAAATAACTTAACATAAAATGACTTTTCAACGGTACTGAATAATTGGACTTAATAATTACAAATAAGATATTTTTTTAATAATTTCACTAATATTTTAATGACTACCCCGTTGTGCCCCGGTTAAGGGGCAGAACGGGGCAATTGACATTGTTTAATATTTTAATAATAAACTTACTGCTTTTGGTCTTATAAAAAATAATATTGTAATATAATGTGAACAACATTACAATGAGTTTATATAATGATTTGCAGCCTTCATAATTAATCCTAACTTATTTTAAAAAATCAATTTCAAGTTAGTACCCCAGTCCGCCCCGCCTTCCCCTACATGAAAACAACTCAGGAAAAAGTACAAACGATAGGTTTTAATATATCTTTGAGCGGGCAAAAATTTTAAAGAGTAGACCGTTTCAAATATTTACGGTCAATAGTTATAGCAGCAACTAAAACGCAGTGATGAGGTAACAGCGATAATTTCACTTGGAAACAAATGCTTCTACAGTCTAAATAATATCATAAAATCGAAATCAGTATCGATTAATTATTAAAAAATTAAAAATATACACAACAGCAGTTATGAGATCTGTAGTAATGAATGCATCAAAAACATGGACTTGACTACTGAACACGAAGAACAACTTCGAAGATGGGAAAGAAAAATTTCAAGGAAAATAAATGGACCTATTACAGGAGAATGGGGAATGGCGTATAAAAATGAACCACAAAAAGAATGTAGGTAATAGACCGACTATCACAAAAGAAATACAAAGTAAACGACTGAGTCGGTTGGGACACGTAGAAAGGATGGATGATAAGAGAAATACAAAAAAGTACTTCGAAAAGAATTAAATAAGAAGAGACCGAGAGGGAGGCTTAGAAAGAGATGGATGATGGTATTAACCAGGATTTGAAAGACCCAGGAATATGAGAATGGGAAAACAAGCAAAGGAAAGGAAAACATGGTCAACTATAGTCAAGCAAGCTAAGCACATATAACGCCCAAAAGATCTCCTCAGAAAAGACAAATAAAGAAGTAATATTTTAGATATAACGTTAGAACTTTGAGGAGTTATGTTTATGGCTGGCCTCCACACCATGTAAAATTTTAGAGCCTAGAAATCCTAACGGGCCCTCCATGGGCTGCCAGTGGTCACAGATGATGATGATGATTATGATGATGATTTATTTTAAATGTCACTTATACTTGTTTAAATTGTAAAAATTATTGTAAAAATGGATAAAACACATTCGAAATGTCATGATAACTCTCATAGAAAACGAAGTCCCACCAGAAGAATCCCGGAAATGTTTTGCAATCCTTTACAGTAACTAAATTAGTGAGAAAAGGAGACCAAATTTGAAGACTGATGAACGAAAAAGATTATAGTTGATCCTTTTTGTAAATTTTAAAATAAATTAGTGTTATTTAATATATTCAAAATCTAATCCTCACCCATAAGTTGTAGTCCATGTGGCACACAATTTCTGTGAGATAGTGGGTTTATTTATGTAGGATTGTAAATATTTTATCTTAATTTTTAAGATATCCTGTATATAATATTTCTTTAATTATTAGTATTTACAAACACGAAACGAGCGGTTGTCGGCGAGGCTCTAATGCACAGATGGGTGGGCGTATCTAATCGAGGGGTAGTTTAGTGAGCAGATTTTGTTTATTTTTAAGACATAAAAATAACAAAGTAGAGCCCTTTGACCCAATTTTTATTACTAATAGGCTAGTTCCCACGAAAGCGAATTAAACCATGAAAAGGGGAAGATTAGCATTAAGTAAAAGAATTTTGGTTGTGTTGGAATATACATTCAGTCGATGATAACACCATATACGCGAAGGACCTGTTCTTAGGTTAGGGATAATATTTAGACGGGTATTATATTGATTAGATGCAAATTATCTATAAGATAAGTATATTTCCCTTTTGTAAGAATAAGACCACGTAAAATTTTTGGGTCGCAAATTACACAAGCACTTTTACATTTCGTTAATTTAATGGTATCAATAATTTAGTCATCTATTTTATTAATTAAAACTATTAAACATCAAACGGACTTTTATTACGATCGTCTTTAAAGAAAACCTGCATTTGGGGGCTCAAACCGCGGATCTGAGAAAGACAATTTCGTTATAAAGTTCGCGAAATACCGTAAAGTGACGTGTAATTAAAAAAAATCGGCTCAGGTGACGTGACGTAATTTTTGGAAACTGTTTATGACTGTTCGGGAAACGTGGAAACTGTTGGTGATTTTCGGACTTTTTTAAACTATTGGTGACTTCCAGACTTTGTGAACTGTTGGTGAATGGTTGTGTTGGTGGAGTAGTAGGCTAGTACAGTGTAGACGACGCTGTTCGTTTGGGCAGTGTCGACGACGACGACGAGACGCAATCATAGCAAGCAGTATTACCAAGGAGAAATCAGGTGTGTTTGTTCCAATATTTTAAAAATAGTCAAGACACTTTGGTCTTGTGTCTGGAAATTAGAAATCTGAACAAATATTATTTTTTCGAGGAGCTGTGAACTGGAACTTTGACGATAAACAGTGAATGTTGCGAAAGAACTATCATAGATCATTTACCGATTAACTTTTTTTTGTTTTTCATTGTTTTTTTTTGTTCATTTATTTTAATAAATCATAACTAAAGACTGGATTATATGCAAAATGCATATGCATATATATGCTGCATATTTCTCATGTTTTTCATAAATGCATATGCCTTGCATATTTGGAGATTTAAGAGCATATAAATGCATATTTTGATGGGAATTTACTCTACCCCATTTAAAAATAAGGTATATATTAGTAACATCAACATCCATTAAAATAAAATGTGAAAGTAAATATTTTGCTGTTAAGCTCCTTTGTTGTTGTACCCATAAACATAATGGGCGTTATTTATAGCTGCAGGTATCATTATCCGGATATTTAAGATTTATAGACTTCTCAGAATTTACAAATTACCTAAGTAAATACCGATTATATTTTGAATAACATTACAAATATTACCTGTACTTTCTGCTGGTGTCGGCCAACTATGAATTATTCTGGGAAAACCAACCAAAACGAAATTTTAAGCATTTTAAGGGTAGGATAGATTATTTTATTTTATGAATGGTTAGTCTTAAATCAATCGCCGATTATTCAACTTTTGTGATTGCAAGTTATTGACTATACTGTGTAAAAAAATCATTTTATTATTATTGTGAAAATGCCTAAAGTAGCAAGGGAAAAATCAAGTCTTCTCAGAAGTTGGATTGGAAGTAACAATCATCTAAAAGTTATCGACAGTGAAAGTATGTTTTGCACCATTTGTGATAAAAAGGTAAGTTCTCCACTTCAATAGATTTTTAAACTTATCAAACTTCTTTGCACATCTATGTGTCTGTCTATTCTAAAATGACAAACCGTCCCATTTCTTCAAAAACTGTTTTTTAAAGTTCGCAACGGTTTGGCTTATACAGAGCGAGGTGTTGAGAGTGGCCCACCCTGTATACTACGGTACACTGACTGTACTTTATTGTTTGACGATTTCAATTTCACTTTGAGAAATAAAAAAAAATTGGGGGAGGTTTAAAAAGTTTGATCATTTTAATGTAGGTATCTATTTACGAAAACATCTA
This sequence comes from Diabrotica virgifera virgifera, assembly GCF_917563875.1. Lineage (NCBI taxonomy): Eukaryota > Metazoa > Arthropoda > Insecta > Coleoptera > Chrysomelidae > Diabrotica > Diabrotica virgifera. Next base: position 156,413,555 of record NC_065446.1, on the reverse strand, counting down.
AAACATCATTATCATTATATTCCAGATTCCATGTCAAAAGAAATTCCAAGTAGTTCAACACATAAAAACTTCACTTCACCAAACTAAGCTATCAAAAAATGATAATAAACCTCGCCAGCAGATTCTACAGAACAGTTTGCAGATTCAGAATACGTCAGTTGGGCAAGAAACCTTTGCAAAGGATTTATGCCATTTTTTTTTGAACTGCAATATCCCTCTGCACAAGTTAGAACATAAATCGTGTCAAAACTTTTTAAAAACTTATTGCAAGATTAAAGATAAACCAGCTCAAATACCAAGTTCTTCAACTCTTCGGAAAAAATATGTCAGTGCATGTTACAAAGATGTGATGACGAGTATTAAAAATCAGTTAAAAGCCGAATATCTTTGGATTTCCGTCGACGAAACAACGGATACAAAGGGTCGACAAATTGCGAATCTAATTGTTGGAGTTCTTAACGACTCTGGCGATTTTAAAAACTCATACTTAATTAGTGTAAAATGTTTGGAAAAAACAAACTATGCTACAATAGCTAGATTTGTTAACGAATCCCTAACAAATTTTTTTTTACCTGATCAAGTACCATTTGAAAAAATATTATTAATGCTTAGTGATGCCGCCTCATATATGATGAAAGCTGCATCCAATCTTAAAATCTTTTTCCCTAATTTAATTCACTGTACATGTTTGGCGCACGGCCTAAACAGAGTTGCAGAGAAAGTTAGAATTGAATTTCCCAATGTAAACACCTTAATAAATAATGTAAAAAAAGTATTTCTGAAAGCACCACTACGTGTACAGGTATATAGGGAGATGCTTCCCGATATTCCTTTACCACCAGAACCAGTATTAACCAGATGGGGAACTTGGCTTAAAAGTGCTATATTTTTATCTGAACACTACGACGACATCAAAAGCGTTATTTCAAGTTTTGATCCGACTTGTACCGCTATTGATAACTGTCAAAATATTTTTAAAGAAAAGTCTATTAAAAATCAATTGTTGTATATAAAATCGAATTTCGATATCATTGAAAGTTCAATTACAAAATTAGAGGCTCAAAATTTATGTCTTCACAATAGTATGTCTATTGTTGATTCGGTTAAACAGAAAATAACAAATCTGAATGGGGAAATTGGAGTAAAAATTAAAGATAAACTTGATGACGTTTTAAACAAAAATGAGGGTTTCACTTTATTGCGTTCAATAAATAATATAATCAATTTTGGAAACTTCGATGAAAATATTAATATGGATCCGTCTCTAATAGCAAAGTTTAAATATGCCCCAATTACATCTTGTGACGTTGAGAGATCTTTTTCTGCCTATAAACAAATATTAACAGATAGAAGACATAATATTAGTTTAGAAAATATGAATCAATATATGATTATTTATTGTAACAATAAAAATATGTAAATTTGTTTTATTGTACTCTTTTTATAATATTAGTTTAGAAAATATGAATCAATATTGTAACAATAAAAATATGTACATTTATTTTATTGTACTCTTATTTATCTTGTGGTCAAAATAAAATATTTTGCCGTTTTATTTGTCACAAAACCTGAAGTTAAAAAAATATATTAAGAAATAATAATACAATTTGGTTTAAATTCAAACCTATTTATTTATTTTTATTATTTTTTATTTATTTATGTATTTAACGTAAACCATAAAATTATTCATATAAAAATAAGTGCATATATAAATGCATATTTGCATGTTAATTGTGCATATTCAGCTTGTTTTAAAATGCATATTGCATGCATATTTTAGACATTTTTTAGTGCATATTTTCCAGTCTCTAATCATAACTTTGTTACTATTTGTAGTAAATGTTGATAATTTTGGAGTAAAAGCGACTACAATTCTACAGTTCACAAATACAATTTGCACACGGGAAAAAATAATCTAACTTTTTAGTTAAAAGATAATCTATCTTTTTATTTTTTTATTTTTTATTGTTATTAAGTATATACCTTTTTAAAATGCAGTCTAAACAAACTCTTAACGATTTTCCAAAAATTAGTTTAAACCTTAGAAATTCGGCATTAAGTTCTTTTAAGGCCTTGCATGTTGTTCCATACGGGGATAAAGGGTTGCCGCGACAAACTAGGAAGAACTTGCCGAATTTCACAAATTTTGCGTGGGATAAAGAATCCGAGGAATATTCCACAAAAATAGACGACGTGAAAAACAAACTAAGTATGCCGGACTTAGTAGCAGTTTGCAGTGTTTTAGATCTGAACTACACTGGTTCAGAAGACGACGTGATTGAGCGTATTTGTTCATTTTTGAACGACTTCAATCTTGAAGACGAGAATGACGATGAAGACGAAGACGCTAGCGATGATGACGGTGATAAAGACGTTTATCACAAGGAAAACGGTAAAGACGTTACCGAAGACTATCGCTATAATGAAGCTAACGACGCAAATAGTGATAAAGACGCTTATCACGAGGAAGAAGGTAAAGACGTTACCGACGACGATAATGATGATGACGATATGGATGATAAAAGGACGACGGATTTATTTACGAGGAATAGATCAAAATCAAACAAAATGACGAGAGGTAGATTGAATGATTCATTTGCCTTAACTTTTAGAGACGTAGAGGATAGTATAAGAAATTTCGACGGAAAAGACGATTATCCCATAGGAAAATGGATCGCTGATTTTGAAGAAATTTCCAATCTGATGGGATGGAGTGATTTGCAAATGCTAATTTTTGCTAAGCGCTCTCTAAAAGGAATAGCTAAACTGTATATACAGTCAGAGAAAGGAGTTAATAGCTGGAAGCTCTTGAAGAAGAGACTGACAACAGAGGTTGAGAACAAAATAAGTAGTGCCGAAATACACAAAATGCTGATGAATAGAAAGAAGAAACAAGGTGAAAGCGTACAGGAGTATGTACTAAAAATGAGAGAAATCGGTAGCAGAGGAAACATCGAATATGAAGTCATAATGCAGTATATAATTGAGGGAATTATGGACGACCCTGCTAATAAAGTAATACTTTATGGTGCCAAAAATTTCAACGATTTTAAAGAGAAGATTAAACTGTACGAATTGATTAAAAAACAGACGACGCAAAAATTAGTTAAAACCGAGACGCATAAAAAGACGTGGACGAACGAGAAAGTAAGACGAGATGAAAGAAGAGCGCCTCAAAGTAGGAATAAAAAGGAAGAAAAATGTTTCAATTGTGGAATTGAGGGACACAGATCGACGGATTGTCCTGACAAAGCCAAGGGAGTAAAATGTTTTAGATGCAATCAGTTTGGACACAGGTCTTTTCGATGCAATGAGAAAGAAGAAGAACCATCAACTTCTGGACATGTAAATGTTGTTAACTTGGGGTATAAAAACTCGGTAACATTGAAGGTTGGAAAATTATCACTACGTGCATTATTGGATACAGGAAGTGACATTAGTTCAGTACGAGAAGATATTTTTGAAAAATATTTTAATGACGTGATTCTTTCACAAAACATATTAGATTTAAGTGGATTAGGAGGTACGAGAGTTAAAACTTTAGGTTCATTTAATAAAATGATAGAAATTCAAGGAGGGGATTTTAATATTTTATTTCATGTTACAAGCGGAAGTTACAATAACCGAAGACGGAATAATTTTATCTAAAAAAAGAGTAGATACTTTTATAAGGAGGATTACAATAATTAGCGAGACGACAGTCAATAATGATTTTTCAGCTGAACCATACAGAAGATAAAAAAATAAAGACGGATATAGAGGAAGTAGTCAAAAGTTACGAACCTGACAAGACAAAGACGACGGAAGAATACGAGGACTTGTTTATAAAAAACAATATTCTGTTTAAATACGAAGACGGCAAGGAAGTGTTAGTCATTCCGAAAAGAATGCAAACAGAAATAATTAGAAACTTACACGAGGTAGAACATTTTGCTGTAAAAAAAAAACACCAGATTTGATTCGAAGAGAATGTTACATTCCAAATCGTAGAGAAGAATTCGAGCACTGTATAAGGAATTGCGTTAAATGTATACTTGGAAGCAAAAAAGAAGTTATAGAATGCGTGAAGAGACATCCAAAGGATTTCGGAAATCCGCTCCGTATAATATCTGACAGAGTTACCGCATTTACGGCGAAGGAATTCGAAGACTATTGCGAACAAAGAAGCATAAAGTCGACGCCGTTTGAAGTACTGTTGGGAACAAAGATGAAGAACAAATAAGATCTGAGGATGAAGGGGATCATAGAACAGGAGATAATTAAACAATTTGATGAAGATAGAGAGATGCTGAGAAAAGAGAGTCGACGTCAGTTAATCAAAATTACAGAGGAAAACAGACGCAGATATGATCTACGAAGAAAGAAGCCGAGGATGTATAAAAAGGGGGACTTAGTGGCAATCAAGAGAACACAGTTTGGTGGAGGACTCAAACTGCTGAAGAAATATTTTGGACCGTACGTGGTAGTACAAGTGAATCCAAATGACAGGTACGAGATAAAGAAATCTGGATACCATGATGGACCTCAGAGCACTTCAACGTGTGCAGAGTACATGAAGCCGTGGATAGATAACTGCATGGAATCCGAGTCGGATTCCGAACAGGATGGCCGAATGTAGGATTGTAAATATTTTATCTTAATTTTTAAGATACTCTGTATATAATATTCCTTTAATTATTAGTATTTACAAACACGAAACGAGCGGTTGTCGGCGAGGCTCTAATGCAAAGATGGGTGGGCGTATCTAATCGAGGGGTAGTTTAGTGAGCAGGTTTTGTTTATTTTTAAGACATAAAAATAACAAAGTAGAGCCCTTTGACCCAATTTTTATTACTAATAGGCTAGTTCCCACGAAAGCGAATTAAACCTTGAAAAGGGGAAGATTAGCATTAAGTAAAAGAATTTTGGTTGTGTTGGAATATACATTCAGTCGATGCCCAAGAAGCAATTGGACGTAATATTACGACGTCTTAACGTTGGATTAAATGCCCCAACGTTAATACGCGACGTTGCGACGACGGTCAGAAAACCGCTATTTGCACCTAAGTGGGGAATAGAAATACGGGTTGCCTCGACGTCCCCCTCTCGACTTCTCAGCTCGAGATATTTTATCGTCAAATTACGTTGGTTTTTTGGGACTTTGGTCTTGTAAAGTAATATTATAATATTCTCTACCACAGAAGTACGGCCGACACACTTAATTTCTACCAAATAGGTTAATAATCTTGGAGGATATTAAATCATCAGAAACTAAGATTCACGACGGCCTGTTGATACTTATTTAAGTAGGTTCCTACTCTATTCAGAATATAACCTAAGTGACTTGTATAATTATTTTATTAATCATCTGCCTCATTGCATAATGCGGTCGAAAATTTACAAACGCAAGGAAGTGTACTGTTAAACTAGGTATAAAAATTGCTAAAAACTGAAAGCGCCTCAGAAATTTATAGGTTAAATCGAACAAAACGGTAAAAATAGAAATAACCATCGTAATTAAAAAAACATATTATTATGTCTAGACCCATACAAAATTATCCTTGATTTATATATAAACAAAATTCGTTAATTAAAATCAAATATTCATTAAAATCTAGCAAAAAAATTACCAAACATTATGTTTCAAAAAATGGCTGAACCATGGCGATCTTTCATTAATGGCGGATTTGACTCGCGACCTAAATTGCACTACATTTTAACTGATTTGGACAAGGATACCCCCTGCCGACCTTTAGTATATCCTATTTTTACGTTGCACACCTCGAATTTACCTATTGGTATACCTAATACGTCCTAAAGTAAGTGCAAAAAACCTGGTCTTGACGACAGACTCCCGACGACCGGTCGTCGTCGTGAACACTCCTTAATCTGGTGGTAGATGCTTGTGTATGTACATCAAGCAGCTTAAACCAATTACCAAAGGGTTTTATGAATGCATTTATTAATCTACTTATAGTTGGTTATTTTTATTTGTTGCATATGTTTACCTCATGAAAATCTTTAGTCCCATTTTGAGTAATTAGCTGTTTAGGTTCTGTATGTGCCATTTTCAAAAGTTTAGCTTTTTGTCTGTAAAAGGATGTTGAATGTCTAAAAGCTTTTGATTTCTTTTTTTCCATGCATTTCCCCTTCATTTTGAGACATTCTTTTTCTCAAATAACAACTATATATATTTTTAACTATATAGGTTTTTCATTCAATAAATTATTATTGTTAATATACTGTTTATAGAAAAACTAGAAAAACCAAGTGTAAAAAAGTAAGGTTATGTTTGCAATGTAATATCTGTCATATTATATTCATACAAGTCAAGTCAGATAGGCCCTAATCAGCAAATTTTTACGTCGTTTTGTAGTTGGAAACTAAACAACCAATTGTCGAAAATTTACTTTACGACGTTGGATAGTCGTCGACGTTTTTTAGTAAATTACAGGTATCTTATAAAAAAAACTTTGACGTCAGGTTAACGTATACAACTTTACTTAAGTATTACGTTGTTATTACCTACGTTGTATTGTCGTTCACACCTTCCCGCAAGTACAAGCAGCAATCTACCATATACCTACTGAGAAAACACCCGACGTCTTCTGAACGTTGGGTTCGATACTAATAAATACTCTGTAATCCCCGACGTTGAGCAGTCGTTAAATGTCTTCCAGTAAATTACATTGTAGTATAGAGGTTATACCCGACGTCAGCTTAACGTTAAACCTTAACCTAATAATTAACGTTGGTATTCTCAACGTTGGATTGTCGTTGTAGTCTTCCGAAAAATACGTCTACCATACTCGATAAAACACCAACGTCCTGTGAACGTTGGCATCTATCCTAAAAAATACGTTGTAATTCCCGACGTTGAGTAGCCGTTGATGTATGCCACTTAATTGCACTTATAGTACAGATAGGTTAAGAGCGACGTCAGCTTAACGTCAAACCTTATCCTAATAATTGACGTCGTTATTCCCGATGTCGGTTGGTCATCAGATTATATGACTTATTAGCAGCAACGTTGGTCCATAGGAAAAACAAACGTTGTCCTTGGTTAAGGCTTATTGTGAACCAATTTTGTCCTTAAATTTAACGTCCAATTAAGACAAAATTGGTTGCAGGTCGTAAAATTGCTACTTGGGTGATAACACCATAAACGCGACGGACCTGTTCTTAGGTTAGGGATAATACTTAAACGGGTATTATATTGATTAGACGCAAATTATCTATAAATACATTTCCGTTTTGTAAGAATAAGAACACGTAAGATTTTTGGTCGCAAATTACACAAACACTTTTACATTTCGTTAATTTAATGGTATCAATAATTTAGTCATCTACTTTATTAATTAAAACTATTAAGCATCAAATGGACTTTTATTACGATCGTCTTTAAAGAAAACCTATATTTATATTATGTACAATTATTGGCTACAAATAAACTTTATTATTGTAATTATTATATTACGTTTTTAGCTGACAGCATGTAATTGTAATAATATATTTTTCCACCTACCTCTACCGAAAGTATACTTTTCCGGACCTGATTGTAGGGAGCAAAGTTGTACTTTTCCTCCCTAAGGAGGAAAATAATTTTCCTCCCTAGGGAGGAAAAGTAAAAGTGACGTCATGATATTTCGTTTATGAAATATAACTTATTGACGCCCTGTACAATATCTAATTTCTATTACGTAAGTATCTATACATTTTAACGTTTATTTATAAAATACCCTTTATTTTGCAGAATGGTAAAAAACAGTAAATTGTTATTTTGATTTAACAATGTTTACATTAATAATTTGACTTATATTTGACAGTTGACAGCTATATTGTACCTATTTGTTAATTTTAGTTCTAATAAATTTTGTTGGTTAGTTAAATAAATAAATTAAATAAAAATGAAAAAAATGACTTGTTATTTGAGGAAGGTGGAAAAACCATATGTATAACATGGGAGTAAACTGCCTTTTCCTCCCTTGAATGATTACTTCGTAAACAGTAAACTTCATTCTCGGGAGGAAAAGTAGCACATTCCTCCCTTGTTTTACCAATAGTTATTATTAGCGTTATAAGAATATGCTAGCATATTTTATGTATTATTGAAATTTCTTTGAAAAATTTCTAAAATTCCCAAAAAATGGCAACAATCTTGCAGTAACTTTTTGTAATGCCTCATTTGCTTTCTACATTTTTTTCATTCCAAAGTACACACAATTACAAGGGTTTTCTAAAAATTTGAGCGAAAAAAATTATATTAGTAAAATCTTGTTTTTTTTAATTTTCGATATTTTTCCAATTTTCCAGCTTTGCCTGAAGTCGTAGGTAAAGAATTATTCTGCTAACACCATCGTGTTCAGTGAATAGTGTTACATAGGAAATAATGTGTATACTGAATTCGCTTTGCCGAGATTCACTTTAGTGTAGAAAACAGAGATTGAACCTCGCAAACTAGACACAAGTCCGGTTTTATTTTTTTACGGTATATAAAGGGGTGCTTATTATGAGATTAACTTTTTCCTAAAAAATTTCGCCCGGGAAACCCAATTTTCATCCCTTTAAAGGGGGTAATTTGTGGTTTTGGCGAAACGTACCCCTTCCTGTACGTTTTGCAAAAAATTTCGTCAACAGAAATATGAAGAGGACTATATTCCTTCTATTTACTCCCTGACAGCATATGTCTATCACCCACTGTTTAGCGAGGGTGGTGCCACAAAGTTAACAAGTTTTTAAAAAAGATGTTTTAAAAAAAATATGTTCCCTAATTGTAATAGGAATCAAGAAGAAATCCTGCGGTGATTAATCACAAATAAGCGGCTAATTTTGTAGTATAGGTTTCATTTTAGGGCAATTGCCCATGTTTTAATTATAGGGTGTTACATTAAAAAAAAAACCTTTTTATACCATCTGAACCGCTTATTCTCGAGTAAAAAAGCTTTTAGCGATTACCCATGTACTGGTGATATTTAAAAATTTGTATAATGCTCCCCCATTTTTCCCCGGAACCACCAAAAAAAAAGAAGAATTAATAAAGAAAGTGATTTTGTTGGAATCCTTCACATAGCACGCACTTTATTAAAAATGCTTCATATATCATTTTGTGCATGTTCTTATTACCCATGCATAGACACCAAAATCGATTTCTTGGTACAACACCTGTAGCAAAAATAAAATAAACAGGGGGTTGAAAAAAATTTTTTTAAACTTATAATTACATTCCTGTTAAAACAGAGCACAAAGAAGTTTTCTGGAAAGTTTTAGATCAAAATGTTTCATAGAAATCAAATGGTGCAACTTTTAACATCGATATTATAAATCCACAAAATAACGACACTTTTTCGAGATACTGATCATGGGTGATGAATGGCTAATTTTGGTCTTACTTTGTGTTTTTATGGTGCTGAAAACAAAAATGAAGTTTATTTTGAATTTTAGGTGAGGAAACATTGCCAAAATGGCAATTTTACTATAAAAATAAAAAAATTAAACCACGTTTTTCTTAAAATTAAAAGTTGCACCAATTTTCTTCTATAACACATCTAAATCTAAAACTCCCCATACAACTTTTTTGGACTCTATAGTTTAATATAACCATGACCAAATAGATAAATTTTAAATTTGATTACTTAATTTTTGCGATTTAACTTTGCAATTCACGAATCCGTACAGGACCGTAACTACCATTGGTAGTTACCAATTGGTAGTTACCGGGGCAGTGCCCCGGGGCCCTCGGCCCAGGGGGCCCAACAGGTGCCATTTTTTTGACCGTGCATATAGTTTAACGAGGAAAATAAAAATATATATTTTAAAAGCCGATCCCAACGAAATATTTTCAAATGACAAAATTTTAAAAAGACCTTACAGCGGCACCCTAGAACTGAACATAAAGTTTTAACTTTTCACTGGAGAAATTAGTATTTTCGACTAAAATGCAACTGGAGCAGAACCCTGAGAAGGGGCCCCTGAGGCCTGAGCTAAGCTGGGGCCCCCGAGACCTTTCTCAAAGATATAAATTGTTACTGAAGAAATTAGTTATTTTGGTGAAATAAAAACTAAATTAAATAAAAACCAATTTACTCCAGACCACATGGTACGTGAACAGAACCACATGGTACCACATATTGAAAAGAGAGGTAAGGGTAAGATGGAATGAGCACATTGGAATCCAGTACCACAGCATAATAAATCTAACAGCAGTGACTGTATTCGGCTTGGAGAGTGTCACTGCTGAAGGTATCGGATATCATTTTCTAATATACTCGTCAAATAGGATTCTGCTCTCATTAGACCTGTATACAATTATTTCCGACGGTCTCCTCCTTTTTGACATTTTCCTATCTCCGTCAATTTTTCTTCCACTTTTTCCATATCGAATTTTACCACATTCTTGAATTTTTCTTCCACCTTTTCAATTTTCTGTATCTCCTCAGCAATCTGATTTACCTCTTTCTGCATTTTCTCTAAATAAACCTTCATATCTTTATATTTCTCCATTCGGTTTTGAAGTTTCAAGAAATTTTCTTTTTATTGTTTCATTATATTATCTCATTTTGATTTACTATCTGTTTATTTTGCTCTTTTTCTTTTAAATTTTTTAAAGCGAATAAAAAATAAGGTGATTTCCAATTTTTTTTGTGTTGGTCAACTAAAATAGCAATAGGTAGGTTCAGAAACATTAGTAATAGAATCCATTAAAATGCCTTTTCAAGGGGTTAACTATCAAACATTTTTCCGGACCCTGCCTTCCGCTGGGGGGTAAACTCCCAGACCCCCAACAGGGGGCTCCCATATCACCTTTGCCCCGGGGCCCCTAACATCGTAGTTACGGCCCTGAATCCGTACCTTTTATTTTTAAAAATTTATAACTTTTATAAAAAAAGACTGAAAGTCTACAACAGTTTTTATATTCTTCACAAAGGTGAGAAATATATGCTGTAAAAATTTCAGACGAAAATATCAAAATCGAACGAAGTTGCAGCGAGTTAAACGTAAAAAAACGTGATTTTATATTTTTTTCGTTTTTAGGTTAAAGTATCTCGAAAAATAAGCGTTATTTTTGGGATGTATAGCGTCTATATTAAAAGTCTCACCATTTTTTTTCTACAATAAATTTGTATCTAAAACTTTCCAGAAAACTTCTTTGTACTCTGTTTTAACATAAACATAATTAATAAGATAAATGTTAAATTTCGTCACTTAACTTTTGCCATTAAACTTTGCAATTCACGAATCTGCACCTGGTACTTTAAAAAAAAACTTAAGAAAAAAAAATAAAAAATGGGCCAGGGTTTTAGCGAGTTAAACACACAAAAAACGTGATTTCATTTTTTTTATTTTTAGGGTAAAATTGCGATTTCGACAATATTCCCCCACCTAAAATTTAAAATAAATTTCATTTTCGTTTTCGACACCGTCAAAAACATAATGTAAGTTCAAAATTAGCCGTTCACCACCATGGTCAGTACTAAAGCTTTCCAGAAAACTTCTTTGTACTCTATATTTTAACATAAATGTGATTAGAAAGCTAAATTTTAAATTTCGCCACTCAACTTTTGCGAATAAACTTTGCAATCCACAAATCTGCACCATATACTTTAAAAAATTCATAACCTTTATCAAAATAAGACCGAAAGCTTGAAACAGGTACCGTTTTGTTTAGAAATGTTAGAACTATGTACTGTAAAAATTTCATAAAAAAATATTAAAACGAAACAGAGTAGTATTGAGGTAAACGCAAAAACATGATTTAATTTTTTTTATTTTTCGGGTAAAATTGCGATTTTGACAATGTTCCTCCACATAAAATTCAAAATAAACCCCATTTTCGTTTTCAGCGCTATCAAAAACATACAGTATGACTAAAATTGGCCATTCACCTCTCCGTGGTCAGTACCTAAACTTTTTAAGGTTTCCTGCCGCTCGCCTATATATTAAACATTTTAAAGTGGAATCTCTTTCATGAGATTTACTATGGAATCTCTAATACGAGAATTTTACTGACACCGTTGCATGCGGTTGTCTTTCTAAAGACAGACCACATGCTATGATTTTTTTGTCACAGATATTCTTGAGTTGGGGTTGATTTCATGTAATCGAGTGAACTATCTTTCAGTAAAGTCGTCCCAGGAACGCAACTATTGGCAATATCATTTTAAAATCTTCTACTTCAAAATGTATAATATATGTCTGAATTGTCGATATCAATGAGTCAGATTAAATAAATTATTAGAAGAATTTTCTACTAAGCAACAACATTTTTGTTAAATTTATTAATATTTTGTATTTTGACAACGGCATCCGATTTGGACGTCAAACCGTTAATAAAATCATTTTGTTAGTAAAATTGTGGCTTATGTCCCATTATTAAAATAATTGATTTTTATTTTATACAATAAAATAATTTTCTCATTTGTGATCAATACATTATAATGGTGTAAATAAATAATTATTGATGGGCGTAAGATTTATGCTATTTATATTTGTTTACTGTTAATAATATTGGCTATGTAATTCAGTAAATTTGTACTCTACGAACCCCTTAGTGGGAAAGATTTGGGGTAGTTCTGATCTTTTTCATGATATATGTATTTTGGGCTGCTGAATCCGAATATGAGGTTTGCGGACAAAATTTCGTGACAGAACATTGAGTAAATCGGGAAGAAAGCGAAAACGTTCTACTTTTTCCAACTTTTTTGCATAAATCTCGAAACTATTAACTTTTAGTAAACGATCTGTTAACATAAATTAAAGTACTTTATATTCTCTACAAATATCACTATTTACTTTTTTTCAGACGAACCTTTCGGTTAAAAGTGCAAGTTGAAAATTGCCAATTTCTTAACGGTCTTTGTAAAACCCATTTTTTACATTTCAAAACTTTTATTTTTTATTAGAATGCTGTCATTTGATAAATTTCTCCTACTTTTCTCCACACAAATAATTGAAAAAAACAAAAAAGTTATTGTACAAATTCAGTATCACAAAAGGTAGGATTCTAACAAAATAAAACTTAAAATATCGTGATTATTAATATTACAAATTAAAATACAAAACAAAATGTTGTATAAAGGCACATTTTCCTACAAATTAGCTGGTAGCCGCTACCGAGTTGCTGGTAGCTGCGAATACTTCTCTATTTAATTACCGAAATTAAATATCTTTCTTTACTGTCAACTTATATGATTTATTTTTTGGATCAAAAAATTGACGATAATTGCTAACAACATGAATCATTTGCTCATCATCTTCTGTGGTAAAAGCCTCCATTACTGTAGGTAGATAGGTATAATAACAAAAATTAGTTAAGAAATTAGTAGAAACATAGTTAAAAGAGTACACTTATTTCACCGCTGCATATCCCAATAAACCTCAAAGCCCCGTTTTCTAACGTTGTCAGCAAAGACTTCTTTTTCCTTTTCTTTTTAAGGCATGGGATTCTATCAGAACATCGCATATCGCTATGGTGACTTCGCTGTACGGGCACTCAAGGATTGGGCAAAGACTAAATAAAAATTGACAAGAGAATACAACAAGAGGTGTTTTCTATTACGTTGTAGATCATCTAACATTTCACCTACACATATCACACATTCCACTTCATCCATCACAAAATTGTTACAAAGACAGGACACCCAGTCGAACAAGGATACTTTACAATTTACCAGGTTAGAAAACAGAATTTTGAAATTAGAAATTTCTAATTGCATTAAAGTCGTTCATAATTTAGAGTCTAACTTATCAAAACTCAAAAGAGACATCATTGACTTAACTTCTGAATTCATTTTCAACAACTTTTCTAGTAAACAACAAGTTTTTTATAACAGAACTTTTCATAAAACCAAATTAGTAAATACTAACAAATATAATAGGTTATTCAATCAAGAGCTGAACTTGAAACTAAAGACAAAACCGTGTTGGATTAAGAACCTTTCCAATGTAACTTTACCCGATGATATTTCTAGATTTTTGTCTTTGGGTCCCAAGTTCAGTATAGAACCTATTGTAGGGAAAGATATCCCTATCAAGGATATGTTGGCTGACGTTGAAGCAATTATGCATTCTGTCACTGATGCACAGCAGAGGGACGTACTCGTAGCTAAATCTACGTATATCATAACTGACTATTTACATAAAAACAACAATAAAAATAGCTTTAATTTCTTCAGAGCTATGTTATATAAAACTCGTAAGTTTCTTAGTGAAAACACTAACATTATTGTCATGCCTTCTGACAAATACAATGTAACTGTAGTTCTTAAAAAACAAAGATATTTAGATTTATGTCTCGAATTGCTAAATTCTGATAATATATATGAGAGATCGAACAGAGATCCAATTATTACTGTTCGAACTAAATGTAACAACCTCATCAAGGAATTATGCAGTTCAGGACAAGTAGATGATGATACAAAGAAAAAATTAACCGGGTACAATGGGGTCATACCCAAATTTTACGCTCTACCTAAGATTCATAAACCACAGCTGTCAGTGCGTCTCATTGTTGCATGTATTGGTGCTCCTACTAATCTATTAGCATCTTTTTTGACTGAGATTTTGACCAATGCATATATCTCTAATGAATATTACTTAAAAAGTTCATTTGATGTCTTTAACAACTTTAACAACTATCAGTTACCTGAAGGTTATGTTATTATCAGTCTGGATGTAGTCTTATTTTTCACTAATGTACATCTAGACGCAGCCTTAATAGCTTTTGAAAACAATTGGAATTTCATTAGTTCTCATTGCAATATCAGCTTGGAATATTTCAAAAAACTCATCTCCTTTCTGTTTAACAACACCTATTTCACATTCAACAATACTGTGTTTAGACAAACACAAGAAACTCCTATGGGAGGTACTATCTCTCCCATTTTGGCCTGTTATGTGACGGATCATTTACTGGATATGGTGATCCCAGAATTGTCCTTCTATATTCCTTTTGTTAAAAAGTATGTGGATGACTGAATCCTCGCTATTCCTAGTAATGGATCCACAGAAATTTTACAGGTATTCAATAGTTATGACCCTCTACTACAATTCAAAATTGAACATGAGGATGATCTATGCTCAGTCCCCTTTCTTGATACCCGGTTCATTAGAACCCATAACAACTCCCTGAGAATTGACTGGCATAGAAAACCTCATAGTTCTGGACGTTTTCTTAACTATTGGTCCTATCATCGACATTCAATAAAAATCAATTTGATCAAGCAAATGAAGCCTAGAATCATAGCTATCAGTGATCCTTCTTGCCATCAGAAGAACCTGAGAATCCCTTCTAACCTTTTTATCGACAATTCTTACCCAAAACACCTAGTCACCAAGATATTATTCAGTTTGACCCCTAACATAATACGCCAGAATGATGAGTTGCAAATTACTGTTACAACCGGAGAACATAATACCAATTGTTTATATACTTCTTTAAAATACGTTAAAGGCATAACACCCAGACTGACTAGACTGTTTAAGGATATCACTAAATCGAAAATAGCCTTTAGAACTTCATTAACTTCAAGATCTATATTTTCTAAGGTTAAAGACAGGAATGACATTAAAGATTTTTCCAACGTTGTCTACCAGATTCCCTGTAATAACTGTAATTTGGTATATGTTGGACAAACCGCACGCAGTTTAGGTAGTCGTTTAATTAGTCACCGGAGTGATAGCAGATTATATCCTGAAAGATCTGCTCTCGCCGAACATGTTAACAAAGTACATCACAAAATGAATTATGAATCGGTCACAGTTTTAGCTACTGAATCCCACTATACTAAAATACTGTTCTTAGAGATGGCATTCATTGCACAGAATTTTTATGCAATGAACAAAAGGAGTGACATAAATCAATTAAGCTCTATTTACTCCTACCTATTATATTTGGATAACCATTCTCATTCCAATGATGTCTCAACAACTGATTCATTTTAAAGTTTCCAGCTTTCAGTTTATTGAAAAGTATTTTGTTTACAATTTTGGTTTTTCAACTTAAAACAAATTTTTGGTAAATTTCGATGTGTATTATTACAGTAGTAGTACTACATAAGCAAGAGAAAAAGAAGAAGTAGTGTCATTTGCCATGTCCAGGAATGACATTTAATTCTAACATTTCACAGTTGCCGGCACACGTGGCATGTAAAACTGTTTTTAATTGTCTTTTCCTTATGTGTTAGTGTAGAAAATAATTTGTCAATTTGGTCTTTTACACCATGTATTTTTTAATATTTGACTCAATCAATGAGTGGTGCGTAAATTTGTCACCTGTGAGTAAAGCATCCACGGAAAGCAAATCTCATTACCGTAAGTTTTAAAACCTTTACACCTTGTATTATATGTTTTCGGGGATGCTGTACTAACAGTAGCACTTTATTTCAGTTATTCCTGATGATGAAAATAAACATTTTCGAAAGCTTGAAACTTAGTTAAAAGAGTACACTTATTTATTTCACCGCTGCATATCCCAATAAACCTCATAGCTATATATATATATATATATATATATATATATATATATATATATATATATATATATATATATATATATATATAAATATATATATATATATATATATATATAAATATATATATATATATATATATATATATATATATATATATATATATATATGAAAGGAAACGGCAATTGCATTTTATTTCACTTCGACCACCACCGATATTCTACACGACGTGTTTCGAGCTCATGTCAAGCTCTCGTCAGGAACATCTAGGTGGATGGTCGAGGTGTAAGAAAATGCTTTTGGCCTTTCTGGTAATAATAAAATAACCAGACTTCAGTACACTTGGTACGACATCTATATGAATTAAAACGAAAAGATTTCTCTGGTATAAAGAAGAAATCTTTTCCGTAGCGGACGCGAAAATGTAAATTTCAAAGTCTTCATAAAAGACGATGAACGACAAAAGACACCTCTTTGTGTCACAGATTTGTCTACAAAGCCACGTTATTCGCTACACATTCGTCAATAACGGAGAAGAACCGTGATATGAAAGGAAACGGCAATTGCATTTTATTTCACTTCGACCACCACCGATATTCTACACGACGTGTTTCGAGCTCATGTCAAGCTCTCGTCAGGAACATCTAGGTGGATGGTCGAGGTGCAAGAAAATGCTTTCGGCCTTTCTGGTAATAATAAAATAACCAGACTTCAGTACACTTGGTACGACATCTATATGAATTAAAACGAAAAGATTTCTCTGGTATACAGATATATATATATTTATATTTATATATATATATATATATATATATATATATATATATATATATATATATATATATATATATATATATATATATAAATCCTACTATCAATTTGGCATCGATACATTATGCATTTACCATCGATTTGGCATCGTCTTGCAAAGTGGCATCTGTATATCGATGCCACTTTACACTACCTTAATAACTTTATTCCTGTACTTGCTACCAGAAGTCTAATCAGCTCGGTAGTTAGAGATTTGATTCCTTGATGTTACTTTAATATATCAGCTTTCCTTGTTTACCTCTTACTAAGTTATATAAGTTTATTCCATAAAATGTTTGAGTCCAAAATGATCGTACAGTGAAAATATTATATACATTTAGTTCAGTGTTTTACCGTTTTGTCGCTGCCGTTATATACATGAAAACGTATATCCCACTTTCATTATCGATCATTTTGGCATCAGAAATTTGGCATCACTGTTGAATACAATATTATTCACAACGAAAAATAGACAATTTGAGAATGTATATATTATTTTCATAAAGAAATCAGTCTGGCATCATGTTTTATTGTTTTCACCCAATTTTGAAAAAATGTGAAAACTTTGTATTATCCACGTCCGTCTGTCCGTCTGTCTGTAACCACAACTCCTCCGTCAATATACCAGCTAGAATGACAAATGAGGTATCAAATGAAAGCTGATAATCCAAGGATGGTACTAAAGGTGAGATATTTGACCTTGGCGGTCTGTCCGTCGGTCTTTACGACCGCGAATATAACTCCTCCATCATTATACCAGGTAGAATGACAAATGAGGTGTCAAATGAAAGCATATAATCCAAGGATGGTACTAACGGTGAGATATTTGACCTAGGCTGTCTTTCCGTCGGTCCCTCCGACCGCAAATATAACTCCTCCGTCATTATACCAGGTAGAATCACAAATGAGGTGTCAAAAGAAAGCTTATAATACAAGGATGGTACTAAAGGTGAGATATTTGACTTAGGCGGTCTGTGACTCGGTCCCTCCGACCGCGAATATAACTTATCCGTCATTATACCAGGTAGAATGACAAATGAGGTGTCAAATGAAAGCTGATAATCCTAGGATGGTACTAAAGGTGAGATATTTGACCTAGGCTGTCTTTCCGTCGGTCCCTCCGACCGCGAATATAACTCCTCCGTCATTATACCAGGTAGAATGACAAATGAGGTGTCAAAAGAAAGCTTATAATACAAGGATGGTACTAAAGGTGAGATATTTAACTTAGGCGATCTGTGCGCCGGTCCCTCCGACCGCCAATATAACTCCTCCATCATTATACCAGGTAGAATGACAAACGAGGTGTCAAATGAAAGCTTATATTCCAAGGATGGTAATAAAGGTGAGATATTTGACCTAGGCTGTCTTTCCGACGGTCCGTACGACCGGGAATATAACTCCTTCGTCATTATACCATGTAGAATGAGAAATGAGGTGTCAAATGAAGGCTGATATTCCAAGGATGGTACTAAAGGTGAGATATTTGACCTACATGGTCTGTTCGTCGGTCCGTCCGACCGCGAGTATAACTCCTCAATCATTATACCAGGTAGAATGATAAATGAGGTGTCAAATGAAAGCTTATAATCCAAGGATGGTACTAAAGGTGAGATATTTGGCCTAGGCAATCTTTCTGTCGGTCCGTACGACCGCGAATATAACTTCTCCGTCATTATACCAGGTAGAATGACAAATGAGGTGTCAAATGAAAGCTTATATTCCAAGGATGGTACTAAAGGTGAGATATTTGACCCAGGCTGTCATTCCGTCGGTCCGTACGACCGCGCATATAACCCCTCCGTCGTTATACCAGGTAGAATGACAAATGAGGTGTCAAATGAAAGCTGATAATCCAATGATAGTACTACAGGTGAGCGATTTGACCTAGGCTGTCTTTCCGCCGGTCCGTACGACCGCGACTATAACTTCTGCGTCTTTATACCAAGTAGAATGACAAATGAGGTGTCAAATGAAAGCTGATAATCCAATGATGGTACTACAGGTGAGCGATTTGACCTAAGCTGTCTTTCCGCCGGTCCGTACGACCGCGACTATAAGTTCTGCGTCTTTATACCAAGTAGAATGATAAATAAGGTGTCAAATGAAAGCTTATAATCCAAGGATGGTACTAAAAGTGAGATATTTGGCCTAGACAATCTTTCTGTCGGTCCGTACGACCGCGAATATAACTTCTCCGTCATTATACCAGGTAGAACGACAAATAAGGTGTCAAATGTAAGCTGGTAATACAAGGATGGTACTAAAGGTGAGATATTTGACCTAGGTGGTCTGTCGGTGGGTCCGTCCGACCGCGAATGTAACTCCTCTATCATTATACCAGCTATAATAATAAATGAGGTGTCAAATGAAAGCTTATAATCCAAGGATGGTACTAAAGGTGAGATATTTGAGCTGGGTACTCTTTCTGTCGGTCCGTACGACCGCCAATATAACTCCTCCGCCATTATACCGGGTAGAATGACAAATGAGGTGTCAAATAAAAGCTTGTGGGTGAAAACCTAGGACTTACGAAGTCCAATTTAAAAATAGGGCATATCAGAGATATGCCTTAGACATCATAGAAGACAATGACACAGAAAAATCAAACAAGCAATATGTCAAAAGGGCCTTAGTTATGTATCTTCCGTCCTGTTGGTCCAATCGTGATGTATAGCACCTCAAATGATAGGATTTGACAAACAGAATACAATGAGAGAAAAATCAAATACAACCTCATGTCAAAAGGGCCTTAGTCGCGTATCTTCGGTCCTATAAGACCAATCGTGACGTACGGCATCTCAAATAATAGGACTTGACAAATAAAATACAATGACACAGAAAAATCAAATACAGCAACAAGTCAAAAGGGCCCTAGTTATGTATATCTAGTCCTATTGGTCCAATTGTGACGTACAGCAGCTCAAATGGTAGGGTTTAATGAACAGAATACAATGACACAGAAAAATCAAATACAGCAATATGTCAAAAGGGCCTTATTTACGTATCTTCGCTCCTATTGGTCCAATCGTGGCGTACAGCACCTAAAATAACTGGATTTGACTAATATAATACAATGACGTATGAAAATCAATTACAGCATCATGTCAAAAGGGCCTTAGTCTTGTATCTACGGTTCTATTGGTTCAATCGTGACGTACAGCGTCTGAAATGATGGGATTTAACTGGCAGAATAAGATGGTGTAGACAAATGAAAATGACGGCATGTAATAACACTTTAAAATTGTAGAAATAAAATGGATTAACACACATGGTATGACATATTAGGTGAGAGTATTTAACAAATAGAATACGATTACATACGTCCAGTTTTTGACAAGCGACTTCTCTACATATGATAAACGCGAAAGGGCCCCAACGTTCACTGCTCGACATAGGCCTCCCGTTCACTGCATATACCCACTGCTTTCTGACGCTGTGACTTGAGAGGATAGGATTTAACGAATAGAACGGCAAAGAAGACTAAACAAGGCAGCTCACGGGAAAAACACAACTGTATGTTTTATACTCTACAGGGAAGCATCAAATATTCAACGTAAGAATATATTAGAGTATAACGGTATGATAAATCTTTTTCTTCTTTTTTTCATTTAGTGCATTCCGTACGTTTTTTAAACATAATCAGGAGAAGTTGTTGAATTTCTGAAGTCTATAAAAGAATTTCTTAACAAACCTTTTTTTAATTGTGTTATGGATTATTTTTAAGAATGTGTTTAAAAGGCAGTTCGCAGGCTTATTGTTCAATGGTCTTATCACTTTCAAGCGCCTGTCTTTTTTGTAGGACTATTAATTGTTACTTGTGATTTCAACCATTCTAGCGGGGCAATGCCTTTTCTATAACTGAAATGAATATTGTTATCCATTTAATTTTTTTCCTCAATTAATTGAATGCCTCCTACTGGTGTTTGGTCTAAGCTTACCGCTTTTCCCCATTTAAGCTAAACTGCTCGTCAAAAGTTAGGGATATAGAAAATTATGCTCATTTTCATAGCTAATTTTTTCGAGAACAGATTAACGGATTCCACTATTTTTTTTTAATATTTTAGATTTTTCTTTAGTATTTACACAGTTGTGCAAAGGTTTACACAAACTTCTTTTTTGTACTTATACCGAGTGGTAGGTATAAGTACAGAAAAGAAGTTTGAGTAAACCTCTTGATAGGTATTAGTTACGTATCTTCACTCCCATTGGTCCCAACGTGTCGTACGGCGGCTCAAATCATTGGAATCAGCCAACAGAATACAATGACTAGGGAGCGGATTTATATGCGATCAATTTTGATGAAATATTCGCATATATATGCGGTTAAAAAATTACGAAATATGCGCAAGATATGCACAAAAATTCAAAAAATGCGCATTTCGGAAACCACAAATTTTCTGTCTTATTTAGTAATCTTAATTATTATTTTTCAAATAAAATCATTTTTTATATATGCAATTTTATTCACAGTTTTTACAAAAACTGCTACCAATAGTTACCTATTTAAAATAAAACAACAATATCACTATAAATATATCTTCGATTATAATTCACTACAATGTGTTTTTCCAAATTCTTTACGAAGGAAACATATTCTTTGATCAGACAAAATATTTTTATAACTTGAAAAACTCCTTTCAACATCGATAATTGGTGCGTATTTAAAATAACTTGTTAATTTCCGTTAGAAAATCGTAAGACTTTGGCTAAAGGTGTAAATTCTCTTACAATAGAGGATTTAAAAAATCACCAGAATTATAGGTAGGTACCTACCCTAATAGCACAAGGACGTCCAATGGACGTCCCTTCACGGACTTAGGGACGTCCATTGGACGTCCGTTTTCGTCCGAGGAACGTCCTTTATACGTCCTATTTTGGTCCAAATGTCGCGCTACCGAACGTCCATTGGACGTCCATCTAATGTCCGAGGGGACATATATTGGATCTTAATCGGACGTAAATTGGACCTTAATCGGACGTCCTAGGGGACGTAAATTGGACCCTAATCGGACGTAAATTGACCTTAATCGGACGTAAATTGAACCTTAATCGGGACGTAAATTGGACCTTAATCGGACGTAAATTGAACCTTAATCGGACGTAAATTGGACTTTAATCGGACGTAAATTGGACCTTAATCGGACGTAAATGGGACCTTAATTGGACGTAAATTGGACCTTAATCGGAGTAAATTGGATCTTAATCGGACGTCTTAGGGGACGTGAATTGGACCTTAACAGGACGTCCAATTTTGGTCCAAATTCCACGTTGCCAAACGGCCCAATGGAGGTCCACCTAACGTCGAAGGGGACGTTCGGTGGACGTCAATTGGGCCTTCATAGGACGTCCCAGTTTGGTCCAATGTATTGCTGCCGATCATCCATCTAACGTCCTGGGAGGACGTTCGGTGGACGTCTAGAGACGATATTTATACCTGTGGAGAATGTATTGTGGGAAATAAAAAATATATTTTTTAAGGAACTTATATTACATCTTATATTAATTTACAATTATTGGATATTAGATTATTTACATTAAATTATAATTACATTTCTCCAAGAAATTAACGCACCACCTTAAAAATGGGCCATTTTTGATGTCTCGAATTTCCTAAAGCCATTGTCCCATCTAAGTGATTTTTTTAATAATATTATAGCCTAGGCTATATGGGCTACCTCCATAAGCTTGTCATGCACGGGGAGCTATACTGTAATAATATTATATCACATCGCTGAGGGAACTCTACATTACATATACTTTTCGAATCAAAACTTTTATTCTCTTAATATTATTACTTAAAAAATATATACTACATTCGTCTCGCTAAACTCGAAAAATAACTTATAAACCATAAAAATCTCCAAAAATATAAATGACATAAATGAGAATTGGCACAATTATTATTATGGTTTTAAGTTGATTTTTCGGATTTAACTACAATATTATGCAAAAAATTATGTTATATCGCAGATTTAAAATGGGTTTATCTCGAAAACAGTTATATTAGTTTAGCGAGATGATTGTAGTACACTTTTTTTAAGTAAAAATATTAAGAGAATAAAAGTAGACTGGTACGCAGTCTGATTTTTGCATAAGAGTTTAATGAAATGGTAACATATCAATTGGAAGTTCTGTCCGACAAAATACATGGAACGTTTTCGGTAGTCTGATGTTCCAAGTTTTTAACCTGTTCCACAATTAAAACTTCCCCGGTTCCAGTATTCCCGTACATCAAAGTTTGTCCGACTAGACACCGTGAAGCTATTAACAAATTTTCAGCTTGCCTGTTAATCAACTTTTTTTATTACGCGGATCCAGGTCTATAAATGAATACAATAAATAAGTAGGTAGGTACATATTATACACTTATTTATACGAGTACAATTAATAGTAGAGCTGGTTTTTGGGATGTTACAAGCAGCATTTGCATTTCCACAGAGATACTTATGACAGAAATAATAAAATACCGAGACGGACTATTATTATAATAATTTACAATAGGACCCGACGGCCGACGCTATAGGGACAGGTAAAATTTATGACTGAACAATGCACCGAGCATCGATACAAGCAATATGTACCGGTGAAGGTTATTTTTTATTGTGCCAAATGGACGTATATAGTACCTACCTTTAAAAATCGAATACACAAATTAAAAGATATTTAACAACCATAAAGATTTGTCAAACTCTATCACCGACTTCATGAAAACAAGTATTACTACATTCTTTGATGGTTTTTGCTGTAAATTTTAAAGGATTGACATGAAATTTGGCATACGCATAGCTAACATGCCAAAGAAAAAAAGTGATATTGTGCCAATGTGTGCTATTGCCCTGGGGTGAGTTTCACTCTTTCTCTGGGGTGAAAAACGTTCAAAATAAGTCCGGACTTCGATAAACTAATTAATATTAAGCACCTTTATTCCATACTTACAAAGTATGTGTACTTACAAATTAGTATGTGAATTTGGGGGGTGAGTTTCACCCCGAGGAGGGGTGATATACAAAATATAGATAGATATACAAAAGATATACAAAAATGTTTCAAAACATCGAAAAAATGTGGTAAATGCAAATATACATATCATATTATGATAAAATTGCGATTTTGGCGATTTGCCTTTTTGGATAGAATGATGATGATGTTGATTAGGATAAAACTGCGAAGAATTTTTTTATCGAAATATAGTAAAAAATATGAAAAATATACCAAAAAGCTTGAAAAAATATGTAAGTATGTAAGGAAAAACATAAATAATTAAATAACTTTTGACAACACAACACAAAAGTTTGAAACACTCACTATTTGGATTGGTTGTCCTGGCTTGTGATTTTCTTCTTTGCAGATGACGCTCACGGATCGATGTCAATGTCCAACGGACGTCCGAGCACGGACGTCCACTGGACGTCCAAAGGACGTTCTATATTTATTCAACCCGTAAGTACGTCCAACGTCGGACGTCCCGAAGGACGTTCATTTATAGTCCATCCGCATTAGGACTAAAACTGGACCTATTTGGGCACACGTACGCTCAACTTCAAAAAGATGCTCTCAATATTCATCTGTAGTAAGGATACATGATAAAAATTATATTTTTGCTTATTAGAATTAACCACCAAACTTCTATCATCTTGGTAACGGGAATAATAAAACATTATAAAGTCCACTTTACATCAACAATAATTGAACAAGAAATTGACGACAAGTTATTCAAGGTCAAATTTGGCTTATACAAAACACAATTCTACTTCCAATTTTGCCGTGAATAACAGAAAATAAAGAAATTTGACAAAATAAAACATATCCAATTGTTCTATTTCATCAAATTCCTTCATTTTCTTTACAAATCATACATTTTGTACTCGTCAAATTTGGCCTTGAATAACTTAGTCCAATTTCTTGTTCAATTTATTGTTGATGTAGAGTGGACATAACGAATAATTTACCGATCAGATTTTCACACTTTACATAAAAACAAAAACATGTATTAGATATTAAACTACACATACAGTTTTGAATTAAATATGATTTATAATCTTTTCCATTTAAACTATTTTATTAACATAATTAAGTTAATATTTTATTAAATAATTTTGCTGTTTAATCCCTTATTGGTAGAATATGTCCAATATGGACGATTGGAAAAGGTCCGTATTTCGTCCGAGTACGGACGTCCAAAGGACGTTCATATTTATTCCACCCGAAGGACGTCCAACACCGGACGTCCGAAGGACGTACATATTTAGTCCACCGAAGGACGTCCAACGCCGGACGTCCAAAGGACGTACATATTTAGTCCACCTGGAAGGACGTCCAACGCCGGACGTCCAACGCCGGACGTCCCAAAGGACGTACATATTTAGTACACCCGAAGTACGTCCAGCGTCGGACGTCCAAAGGACGTCCGTTTATGGTCCATGGACGTTAGACCAAAAATTGACCTATTTTGGACGTCCAAAGAACGTCGTGTGCTATTAGGGTATTAAATATACAAAAGTATATAAAATTCGGATTTCCGGGTAAAACATCCTTCGTCATTTTAACATCCTACAATCATTTCATAACGGCGGCGTATTATCCTATAAGTACTTTGTGTAGAGATCGTTTATTTTCTAAGAAAAAATGAAAGGCGGTTAATGAGCTGTCTCTCTTGGTTCTCGAATTAATACAGACCACAGCCTGTGCGTGGAAATATTTTGTCGAATTAAAAAATTTAAATTTTGTTTTGGACTAATGAAATAAAACATTTAGTAGTTCCAAAATGACACAAAATCTAGGCATCGGATAAAAAAGTTTATTTGAAGAAAGTGTATTTTTTTGTTCTTCTTAATGGCGGTACAGGCTCGTTTTTTTAATATTGTATTTAATTACAGAATAATTTCAATATTACCTAATATATTTTTCAAATTGGGCTCTGTACCGCCATTCTTTATTATATTACGGATACGTGTGCCAAATATCTTGAAAAATATTCAAAATTACAGCCGCAATCTTGGAACGCGTTTTGGCTACCTGTTGATCGCTACGTGTATCACTTAAACAATTTTTTTAAACAAATTCACAAAAATAATTTTTTCATTACGAACGATTTTTTAGATAAGTTGGGTTATTCTGAGCAAAAAAGGTATCTTGAGATTTTTCTCTAAAATTGATTTTTTGTCGAGTTATATGGCCATTTTCGCATTTTTCAGGTTTTAAATCGCGTATAACTCGACAACAATCAATTTTAGAGAAAAATTGACAAGAGACCTTTTTTGTTCAGAATGTCCAAAATTATCTAAAAAAAAATTGTTCAAAGTGAAAAAATTATTTTGTGGATTTGTTTAAAAAATTGTTTAAACAATTTTTCGACCACGGCACCTTGTGAATATGTTATAAGGACCTCTTTTTGAGTAAGTTTGTGCAAAAAAATCGAATCGGAATAATTTCACTAACAGGGGCGACGATAAATAATCCGGGGACTATAGCGCTAATTTATTAATAATTAAAAATAACAGCTTTGTAATAAAATAATGACAAAAATCTCTTAAGGACCTGAAGCAAGGGTTTGAAACTTGATCTGCTCACTTTTTAATTTCATAATAATAACTTTTAATCGAGTTATTAAGACTTAAAAATGGCCATTTTCGCATTTTTCAAATTTTTAATCGCATATAACTCGACAACAATCAATTTTAAACAAAAATGGCAAGACACCTTTTTTGCCCAGAATGACACAAGTTATCTAAAAAAAATTGTTCGAAATGAAAAAATTGTTTTTGTGATTTATGTTTCAAAAAAATTTTTTAAACAATTTTTCGACCAATGCACCGCCCGGCACCCTTTGGATATGTTATAAGGACCTCTTTTTGAGTAAGTTTGTGCAAAAAAATCGAATCGGAATAATTTCGCAAGCGGGGGCGACGATACTGCCCGGTCTACTTTTGATGCTGATGGTGATAGAATAGATACTTTTTATATAACAAAAATAAAACTTTTTTTAAACTCTTTAAAAAATTTGTGGCGGGTTTTCCCCGAAAAGTGCGTTATTTTTTGGACATTTTACGTTGAACTAGTCGATTTGGAATTTGACGAATAAGAACCAACTTTTGATTAGCTCCAACTCTGTTTTTATTGTGTGTCCAGACTTCATACATACATCATTTTTTTTACTTTTTATAAGCTTTATTATTTGCTAGGAACAGTTTTTCGATCAAATACTTACTTTTTGATTTATTTGCGAAAAACCATCTAAAAACAAAAGTTACAAGGAATTTAATTAGTTTATCCACTTACGGACTTATTTGGACCTATATTTTTTCACACTCGAGAAGGGGGTGGTACTCATCCCCAGAAAAAAAGCACACACTGGCACTCTGATGTTCATTTCGCGAAATATCGCAGGGTTCGTATTTAAAATTTTTAATTTACTCCTCACCCCTTTCCGTGGGGGTTCGTTTTTGGTATCATTCGATAGACTTTTGAAAAATATTGAACACGCATTTTTTAGTTTTTCGATCTGACGTTCATTTCGCGAAATATTCGCTTTTTTGTGAAACTTTGTGACTCGCCCATCATTTCTTCAGATTTGGGAACACTTAATAATCGGAGGGGGCCAAGTCAGGAGAGTAAGCCGCATGAGAAAGTAATTAGAACCCCAACTCGAATTTTTGCTACTGTCACAACGCTCTTGTGAGTCGATGTATTGTCTTAGGTCTTGAGAACACTTTTTTCTTCTGCTTATGGAGTCGTTTTTCATTCATCATATACCGGAACTCACCACATAAATTTTGAAGACCCTGACATCAAAACTGTATTAAATTATATGTGATCTAAGTAAGTTAATGAAAAGTCAGAATAGATAGAGTAGAACACTTATAAAAAAAATTGTAACAAGCAATTGGACATCGTAAGTTCTAATTTTTCACAAAAAGTGACCGGAAGTTGAACCGGCAGTCGATATTTGAACCCTTCGTGTAACTTTTTGTCAGCTGATATGACGGATGAATTTTGTTCACCTACAGATATGGACGAACAGACAGGCATGAAACCGGAAGTATGTATTTGTTCTGGTCTTTCTTAGTCGTGTTGACCAATAGTTTGTACTATTTCGACGAATTTAAAACAGTACTTTCGGTTGCAACTCTGGAACAGGCAGTCCGAGGTCAAACTTCTCACATGTAATATCATATTTTGGTTATAGGCTTTCATTTGACACCTTATTTGTCATTCTTTCTGGCCTACTAATAGACGAGTTGTGTTTATTGACGGACAGACATGGATAATTCTAGGTTTTCACATGTAATGATAAAAACAATAATTATACAATTCAGTTAACCTGACTATATCATTGTGATAATGACTTCTTATCTAAAAGTGACAACGGCAATAATTGCCGTTGTAATAATTATTATTCCATTCACTCACGATAAAATATCGCAAAACCTCCAGATTTTAAAGAACCGCTTGGATTGACATAAAATTTGGCACACACGTAGCTAAAATGCCAAAGAAAAAAGTGAGATTATGCCGATATGTTCTCTTGTCCTGGATGTGACTTTCACCCCTTCTTGGAGGTGAAAAAACATACGTGCAAAATAAGTCCGGAAGTGGATAAACTGACTAATTCTAATTCTAAGCAAATTTTGTTCTATAAAAGTTTTAGGTCAATACTTTTCGAGGTATGTGCGAGTGAATATGTTTATTTTTCATAGAAAAACACGTTTTGGACGGATTTTCGCAAATAACTCAAAAAGTAAGTATGTACATATTTTATCGAAGAAAATATTCCTAGCAATAATATAGCTTATGAAAAAGAGGTGTCAGTATAAGGTCTGTAGACCCAGTAGAAGCAGGGTTGCAGCTAATGAAAAATAGGTTCTTATTCGTCAAATACCAAATCGAATATTTCAACGTAAAATAACCAAAAAAATAAAGCACTTTTCGGGAAACACTCATCATAACTCTTTTAAAGTGTTTAAAAAAAATTTTTTTTGGTGTTTTTAAAACAGTTTCTAGCGTGAAAAGTAAGCAAGTTACGCTGAAAATAAAATCGTTCCCTTTTTTTTGGCAAAAGAAAGTCATGAAAATTAATTGTTACCGCTTCACACGTTACTTTAGATAAATGTATTGTTTATACAGGGTGTCTCCGAAAATAGTGCGTTCCTTTAAGGTGTGGATATAATACACAATTTAGAACAAAAAGGTGTTGTAACATTTTTTCCTAAAGTTAACCGTTTCAACAAAAATTACGTTGTTCTCCATAAGAGTAAATTTTTATTTTCATAAATTTATATGACCTGGCAACATGGCGTAGAAGAACCTGTGACTGTGAAATTTAATCTAATGGGACCCCTTGTTTATTTACTAATTGAGTATCAATTTGCATATCAAAATGTATTTTCGTTTTTTGGTCAAACGGCTGAATTTAGAATAAAATGTTATAAGACTTTTTTGCTCTACATTGTGCTTTCTATCTATACCTTTAAGGAACGCACTATTTTCGGGGAAACCCTGTATATGATCTGTAAGTTGCATTGGTTCAAAATGCTTATTTTTGAAAGGGGTTTTGTTGAAAGGCCTCGAACGAATCACTAGTCACGAGTATGTATATGCAAATTTTGAACAGCCATATCTTAACCAATTTTTGTCTTCCAGAAAATCAAAAAATTCCAAATATTTAAAAAAGCAACACCTACATTTTTTACTCTTTAAGATATTTGGTATCACTAATAATTTTTAAGTTATTTTGACAAAAGTCTTTTTTTCAAAATTAAAGATTTAAAAAAATTTACTTTAAAACCAAATTTTTCCACAAATAAGCACTTTGAACTGATGAAACTTACAAACACAAACAATACATAAAGTTACTTGTGAAGTGGTAACGATTAATTCCATTTGGGCTGTTAATTAGAGGGAGTTTTTAGAATATTTTTAACCAAAAAAAAAGGAACAACTGTATTTTGAGCGTAACCTGCTTACTCTTGCTGCTGGAAACTTTTAAAAAAAATAAAAATAAACGTTTTCTTAAACACTTTAAGAAAGTTGTAATAAGTTTTCCCAGAAAAGTGTTTCATTTTTTTTATTTCACGTTAAAATATTCGATTTGGAATTTGAGATATAAGAGCTTATTTTTCACTATAGTCTGTTTTTAAACAAGAGGAGTCATTCAAATTTCCCGCGCCGTACACCTTGTTTGTAATTGGTACAACCTCAGGCAATTTTACTCATATCAAATTTTGACACTATTGGCATTTCATAGGTTAGTTTATTTATTTTATCAGCAATTTTTGTATTTTCTGCGTTCTTCCTTTTATTTTTAGATTTTTAGTCAAGATTACCGTCAAAGGCCGATATGATCAACCAAAAAAGAAGATTTATGTGATGATATTTCTAGTGACTTTCTTGGGTGTGAATCTGCCATTTAGTTTACCTACTAGGGTGGAGCGAAAAATTCAATTTTCGAAATTTGAAGTGGGGTAGTGTGAAAAAGTTGTCTATCGGTATACAAAATAACGTGTTAAAAGCACAAATAAATTAAAAATATTTCAGAGGTTCCCCGAACGCCTCGAATTTTACAATAATAAGATATATTACATACACGGTATTTTTATGGTTTACAACATCAATTTGATTCTCCCCCGTCAAGTATATAGGACATGTGACGCCGCAGTCTGGAACTGCATCTCATATTAAACAAGCAATCGTAAAGTTCTTAGAGACAAAGGTGGACTTTTCCCATTTAAATGCTATCGGATGTGACGGAACAGTTGTGAACACTGGAAATAAAAATGGTGCCATAAGAATTATGGAACTGTATCTTAAACGCCCCGTGCAGTGGTTGATCTGCCTTTTTCACGCAAATGAATTACCCCTAAGGCACTTACTTCAAAAGTTAGATGGACCTTCAACAGGACCTAGCGGATATTCTGGTACCATTGGAAAAGCTTTAGAAAGCTGTGAAAATTTGCCAGTTGTGTCATTTAAACCAATACAGAGTAGAAACTTTCCAGTGCTTTTTCCTGATGATCTAAGTACCGATCAAAAATATTTGTGGGATATATGTCAAATTGTTACTTCTGGCATTTGCACGGAGAGCCTAGCCAATCGAAACCCGGGCAAATTATCCCATTCCCGTTGGCTAACAGCTGCAAATAGGATACTTAGACTTTATATATCCACAAATGAAGTCTCAAGTAATCTTCAAATTCTAAGCGAATACGTACTTAAAGTGTACGCACCTTTATGGTTCCATATTAACCTAAAGCCGTTATGTAAGGACGGTCCTCGTCATCTGTTGAATATGATTAGATGGTCCAGAAATTTTGACAAGAAACTTTTGGAAATTATTGATCCCGTCATTCAGAGAAATGGTTTCTATGCTCATCCATAAAATCTGTTACTTGCGATGGTGACAGATGAAACCAAGTCCATAAGGGAGCTAGGTTATCGTCGTCTCTTGAAAATTCGTCAGCAAAATCAGAATAATCAATATATAAGATTTTTTACTATTCCAAAAATTAATTTTAATGCCACAGACTTTATGGAACTCATCGATTGACAGTCTTGCAGGCTGACGGAACCTCCATTACTAGCTAATATTTCTAACAAAGACATTTTAGCTATGATAGAAGTGCCAGATCAAATGGAAATTGTTAAATATCCATGTAATACCCAAGCAGTTGAACGATGTGTCAGACTGGTTACCGAAGCTTCTATGGCGGTCAGTGGGGAGGACAACAGGGATGGATTTATCAAATTAAGATTGGACTCACGACAACAGATGCCACATTTTAATACAAAACGTGAGTACTCACTAGACACTACATAATACCATATTTACATTATGAGTTAGGGGGTGAAAAGAATTTTTGGGGGTGGAGGGCGGTGGCAGTGGGGGGTGGTGGTGGAACTCGTTTAGCAGCCACCTCCTCGTGGTGAGTTATGGGTTGCATTTTAATGCCAAAATATAAAATACAAGTGAAGAACTGCTATTAATGTATACAACGTGATAGGCAAATTTCAAGTCCCGGGGGGAACCTCCAAATTACAACACAGGGGGTTGATTTTTTTTTTCCTATAATATACTACCTAATAGACAACTTTTGGGTACTAGCCCATTTCAAAAAAAGAAAAATGAAAAATATCGGTCAACTTCGCTCCACCCTATTACCTACTCCTCTTGGTTTTAAAACAAAGCTTAGCAATAACTCTGCTTCTACTGGGTCTACAGACCTGACACATATACCATTTTTTCACTTTTTTATAAGCTATATTTACTATTTGCTAATTTTTTTTCAATAAAGTACCTACTTTTTGAGTTATTTGCGAAAAACCGTATAAAAACGTTTTTTTTTTGTTGAAAAATGAACATATTCACTCGCAAATATCTCTAAAAGTATTGACTTAGTGAAAAACGCTATAAAATAGAAGTTGCTTAGAATTAGTCAGTTTATCCAATTCCGGACTTATTTGAACGTATTTGTTTTCATACCCTATAACCGACGAAACTCACCTCCAGATCAAAAGCACATATCGGCACAATATCACTTTTTTTCTTTAACATATTAGCTATAGGTACGTGTCCCAAATTTTATGTCAAACCAAGCGTTTCTTCAAAATTCTGACCAAAAACCCTAAGTAAATTAAACGAAAATATAAAATGAATTTTTCAAACAAATATTTTAAGTCGGTATGAGAAATTTTAATTTAACAGATGAAATCAAATAAACACAATTCAACTCGTAAAATATTTAGACCCTTGCTTGGTAATCCAGCTGAACAGGTAAAGAACCTACCTTTTATGTAGTTTATAATCTGAGAGGATGGAATATTTTACCAAAATATTCCATCCTCTAAGTTTACAATAGACCTTTTCTACCTGTCCTCAAAAGATCGGTATTTTTAACTCGTGGCAACATCGAAAAGCGGCAAAATGATGGGAAATACACATTTTTATGTGGTGGAAGTCAAAATGGTTATGAAGTGTAAAAATTTTTGTATATAATTTAAATTTTTAAAATTAAAATTTTAGAAAACTGAGAACGATACAGGGCGTTAAAAAATGCGCTCAACAAACATACACGAATTAAAATTCGAAAATGATAGTATTTCTTGGTGATGCCAAATGACTGCAACATGAAAAGATGACATAATGATAGCGGGATGTATATATATATATATATATATATATATATGAAAGGAAACGGCAAAACGTCGTACCAAGTGTACTGAAGTCTGGTTATTTTATTACCAGAAAGGCCAAAAGCATTTTCTTACACCTCGACCATCCACCTAGATGTTCCTGACGAGAGCTTGACATGAGCTCGAAACACGTCGTGTAGAATATCGGTGGTGGTCGAAGTGAAATAAAATGCAATTGCCGTTTCCTTTCATATCACGGTTTTTCTCCGTTATTGACGAATGTGTAGCGAATAACGTGGCTTTGTAGACAAATCTGTGACACAAAGAGGTGTCTTTTGTCGTTCATCGTCTTTTATGAAGACTTTGAAATTTACATTTTCGCGTCCGCTACGGAAAAGATTTCTTCTGTATACCAGAGAAATCTTTTTGTTTAATTAATATATATATATATATATATATATATATATATATATATATATATATATATATATATATATATATATATATATACAGAGAGAGTCTGTAATTTGGAATAAATTCAATATCTCAAATATTAATCGTTTTTTTGAAAAATGCTCAAACTCGTCGATTAGTATTTCAAATTGTTATTCTTGACATACAATAATAATGTATACAGGGTGTCCCAATTTAGAGATATGACGTTATCGTTGATTTTCTTAAATAGCAACACTGTCATTTTGATAGCTATTTTGATAGGGTGTGTAAAGTTACACACAACTGCAAAATATCAAATTTTTATTCTCTACCATTTACAAGATAATAGAAAATAACAAAGTAATGTCTGTAATTTGGAATAAATTCAAAAATTAAAACACTAATTGTCTTTTTGAAAAATGCCCCGTCAATTAGTATTTCAAATTGTCATTTTTGACATACAATAATAATGTATGCAGGGTGTCCCAATTTAGAGATATGACGTCATCGTTGATTTTCTTAAATGGCAACACTGTCATTTTGATAGCTATTTTGATAGGGTGTGTTAAGTTATACAGAACTCCAAAATTTCAAATTTTTATTCCCTACCATTTACAAGATAATAAAAAATAACAAAGTTATGAAAAACAAGTAATCAAATAATAATTGAATTTAATTATTTCAAATAAGCAAATGCTCATAACGTTGCCCATTGACAATTTAACAATAATTGAGGGCAACATTATAAGTATTTGCTTAATTGAAATAAATAAATTCAATTATTATTTGATTATACTTGTTTTTCATAATTTTCTATTTTTTATTATCTTGTAAATGGTTGGGAATAAAAATTTTAAATTTTGCAGTTGTGTATAAATTTACACGCCCTATCAAATAGCTATCAAAATAGCTATCAAAATGATAGTGTTACCATTTAAGAAAATCAATGATGACCCATATCTCTAAATTGGGACACCCTGTATACATTATTATTGTATGTCAAAAATGACAATTTGAAATACTAATTGACGGGTCTGAGCATTTTTCAAAAAAATAATTAGTGTTATAATTATTGAATTTATTCCAAATTACAGATATACCTTGGTTATTTTCTATTATCTTGTAAATTGTAGAGAATAAAATTTTTATATTTTGCAGTTGTGTATAACTTTATACACTCTATCAAAGTAGCTATCAAAATGACAGTGTTGCCATTTAAGAAAATTAACGATGACGTCATGTCTCTAAACTGGGACACCCTGTATACATTATTATTGTATGTCAAAAAGGATAATTTGAAATACTAATCGACGGGTCTGAGCATTTTTCTGAAAAACAATTAGTATTTGAGATATTGAATTTATTCCAAATTACAGACTCTCTCTGTATATATATATATATATATATATATATATATATATATATATATATATATATATATATATATATATATTTATTTTTAGCATCTTATGACGTCCCCCCATGTTAAACCGTAGTCTCTCGTGGCTTCCAGGTCTTCGTGAACTCCGATATACGGTTGCCACGAGGACTTTCCCTAAAATGTATCGCAAATGAAAGGTACCACTTCCTACAATGCTTACACAAAATATTGGCCGGACGTCCTCAGTCACGTTATCTGTATAATAATATACACATTACTTGGAGCAATTGCCGTCAGGCGCGCCATGTTCGCTTGCTGTATATCTAAAATCACTTTAACGGT
The DNA here is from genome assembly GCF_917563875.1 of Diabrotica virgifera virgifera. NCBI lineage: Eukaryota > Metazoa > Arthropoda > Insecta > Coleoptera > Chrysomelidae > Diabrotica > Diabrotica virgifera. Next base: position 156,378,014 of record NC_065446.1, on the reverse strand, counting down.
TTTGATGGCATCCAAATATATATTTATTCAGTTTGCGGTTGTGGTGGTCTCCGTATATTTGAGTTTATGTCCTCATGGCTTCCACTGCGCTGTTGTCACCTCAAATGTTGGAATTTAGACTTCGGATATTTTTATAATTGATTATTGTAGTATGTTGAAAAAAATATTGTTGTGATATATTAATGATATTTTTTTGTATAATTAACAATGTATTTTTTTTCACTGCAAAAATAAAAAATTAAAAAGTATGTTCATTAAAATTGATGAATTTATCATAACCAGTTGCCGAATCTGCTGGTCTAATTGCTCAATTGTAACATATTATAGAAGTGTTAAAATTGAATTCTTAATTTTTTATTACAAAATTTTTACCTCGACAGCGTAGGGTACAAGAGGACGGCTTAAGTAAAGTAAGTACAAAATTTTTAATAATATAATTTGTTCAACTAATAGGTGCAAAGGTGTCTGGAAAATAATAAAAATGTTTAAAACATTGCTTACTTATTTCATACACTCAATGTATTTTTTTATGTAAGGATATAGAAAATAATATTTTGAAAAATATTTAAAATATAGTAGTAAGTCTTAAATTTCACATTACATAAAGTAGTTAAGTCTGCTAGGTAGTCTACAAAATTAAAAACAAATAGAATACATACTTAAAAAAAATTAAAGCTCTCATGCCATACCAAACGAACTACATTCTTACATATTTTAAAAAGAAAAATCTTTAATTTTGCCCAACCCGACTAAACTATCGGCAGGTAAAAAGTCTGCAGTATGCGGGGGCCCTACTGTTGAAATAGATTAGAAAATTAAAATAAACTTATCTACCATTATGAAATTCTAATTTGACACAAAAAACTGTATCCTGGATTAAGAACAAGTGTGTAGAATACTCTCGTGAATTAAGAAGCGTTTCTACTGTAGGGTGACCATATCATAAATTTGAAAAAAAACGGGACACATCCAAGCAGCAGTAGCGCACCTATAATTTTTCTCTGAAACAAATATAAAAAACATAGAAAACGGAAAAGCAGCAGAAGAAAATGAAATAACAGTGGAAAAAAATACAGAGGAAGAGAATTACATAAGGAAATAAACCAGCTAATACAACAAAAAATATGAACAAAACAGACTACCAGCCGATTGGAACGCAGATATTATAGTAGGTACCTATATACAGTAAAACCCCGCAAATCCTAACTAATTGGGGGGACAGCCTGTTCGGATTCCGAAAAGGTCGGATTATCCGAAAGTTAGCCTAACTAATAATTGAAAGTTTACTTTGTCGTTGATTTTGAGTAGCTGTGCCTGTCTCTCTCCCTCTTCCACCCATCTCAGATTGATGTCACTGATGCAGAGCCAGTGTCATCATTTGTGCTTAGTCGTTAACTCCATGGCTTGATTTCTAATTTGAATAAGCTCCATTTTTCCCCGTTCCCCTATACAAGATGGATCAGAAAACTAAGAAGAAAGTGTAATTACAGAATGGATTGAAGCTGACGACAAAGGGAGCGAAGAATTTACGGATGAATACATTGTAGACTTGGTTCAACCTCAAGGCAACCCTAATGACTAATGAAGATGAAGAAAGCGAGGAAGAAGTTTCCCTGTCATATTGAGTGTCACACGCAGATGCCACTAAAGCTCTGGGTGTGGCTCTATGTTACGTGGAGCATAACTCTGCTGCATTACCAGTAGATGTAATGTTTATGTGTAAATAGAATTAGAATTAAACAATGGTTTCGAATTCACCTGTATAAGTTGCAAGTTGGGAGGGTCAGGTAGTAAAAAAGTTACGAATTGGCCGGTGTACATTTTGATTTGAAAAAGTTTGTCATTAAGAGTTACGAGTTGGCGCGTGTCCATTGCAAGAAGGAGAATGTCACGGTTAAAGAATTTAAGGGACTGGTTTAGATGCAGTTCTATAGAACTCTTTAGAGCAGAGGTGGATAGATAAAAGATAGTGATGATGATATCCAACCTCCGATTAGGAGACGGCACTTGAAGAAGAAGAAGATATTAGATTTTACTGATTATGCCGCCCCCTTGTGATGCGGCTGCCTCACCGCATCATAGAACGGCACGGCCCTGAAAATTACAGTCTTTTCGTTTAAGTCGCTACAGGTAAAAATAAGTAATTAAATATCTTATATCAGATAGAGTATTCATTTTTAGTAGATGAACAAAGGTTTAAAATGGCAGTTTTTGAATTTTGGTACGATTATTTGTGGCTTCGGAAGTTGCAAAAATAAACTTAAGACTGATATTACATGAAAAATTGGGTCAAACAGTCCATATGTTCAGTCCAGATATAACAAAAAATTTCAAGGTGATTCGTCAATTAGTTTACATTTTATTCAATTTGTTTAATAAAAAATCCTTTTCTTTGCAATGATAAAGCATTCTTTTCTTCATAAAATAATAATGATACAGCAATTTTGTGGAAACTACATGAAAGAAGAATACTTATGTTTTCAAAGTTTTTAAAAAAAATAATAAAAACTCATTTTTATCATTCCGAAAATATTTTAGTAAAGTAGAGTCATTTTTGGCTTATAAACAATTTGAATAACTTTGTTAGTATTGACTGCAAACTAAATTAATCGACTAAGGGATGGAAAAAACCTACCGGTTATAACCTAAACCCAGTTTTTTTAATTCGAAACAACCGGTTTTACCGGTTGTTTTTTGTCCCGGTTATAACCGGTTTTTTTCTTTTTAAAGTAATAACCATTGAAAAACCGAATAAGTTGCCTGTGGAAAAAAAATTAATTTAGAGAAAAATGAAGAAATTTCTATATATTTTCGATCTTAATCATATAATATTATAAATAATAAATGCGAAGTAATTAACCCAAACAACCATAATTCAACTTTTATTTACTAATCGAGAACTGGACGAAAGTGTCACATCAGCTTTTATGAAACAATTTTGAGAATAGTTATTTAGATTAATAAATGTTTCAAAGACTGGTAAAATGGTGCATGTGATGATAATATTTACATAAAAGTATGTGATCTGCTTGAAATCGATATTCCAACCATCATCAGCTAAAAAATTGTTTATACTTGAGTACTTGAGACTTGAGACTCTTGTATAATGTGAATACCGAAATACGATTAGGAATCTCCATTATGTAATTTTTAAACAATAAATAATTCTTATGAAATAAATGGTAGGTATTTGGTAGGTATTATACAAACGTATTAAAAAATATTACCTACTGAAATTTTTTGATGGCAATAGAGAAGTAAATACTGAATTGGTTTATCGAATTTATTTTGTAAAATACCTAAAGTCATTTGGACATTTTTTAAAACTTGATAGATCCAAGGGACATTTTGATAGATCGATAGGATCATCACTTTTGGGAATATCCCAATTATTGACATCGCAATATACGCCGACGCCGTCTACAACGAGCGACGAATCAGAGATTGGGGTACTCTGGCCCATTTTTAGGGTAACTTGAAAGCGCCTGGAAAATGTTTCTAGGTTGAATTGGTTGGGGAATTTTTCGGGAGGAAAATTGAGCAAACTAAAGTGCAATATAAATGTAACATTATAACTTATGGAGTATTTGCTTTTGATTAAAAAAAAACCGAAAACCTGTTTTTGGAACAACCGATTTTTTGACCGGTTATAACCGCCAGGTTAAACCGTAAGTTAAAAAAACCGGTATAACCAAAAACCGGTTTTTTGTTCAACAAGCGCCATCCCTAGACTTTAGGATTTAAAAAGCTGGTACTTTTACATTATTATTATATTATCGGTTTATAACGTTCTTCGTCTTCCGATACCCGTTCGCCATTCCTCTCTGTCCGTACATTGATCTACTTGCAGACCTCTTTCATCCATGGCTTTGTTTATTCCTGTCTGCCAACTTTTCCTCGGTCTACCTCATCTTCTTCTATCTTGCAGTTTCCATTTTTGCCCTTGTTTTGGGATTCTGTCTTCATGCATTCTTTATACGTGACCAAACCATCGTAGTTGTATTTCGTTGGTTTCGTCATTTATTGTATGTGTGACCTTCATTATTTCTCGTATTCGTTCATTGGTGACATGTTCTCTTCTTGATCTTCCTGCAGCCCTTCTCCAGAAATCCATTTCGGTGACCTCTAACATTCGTTTTGATTTTTCCTTCATATGCCATACTTCGCAGCTGTATGTTATAATGCTTTTCACTACGGCGTTATAGATCTTTTTCTTGTTTTGGTTGTTTACCTGCTTGTCCCAGAGTACTGAGTTTAGGAGCCTAATTGCTTTCCTGCCCTGAGTGTTTCGTTCTTTAACGGCTCCGTCCAGTGTTCCATCATTCGTGATTTTCATATTCATACCCAGGTATTTATATTCGTTACATTTACTGATTGTTTCTCCTCCTTCTATAGTCGAGGAAATGAAGCATTTTGACTCGCAATTTTTTCGTCCAGCATGGATTTACTTGAAATTTTCACAGAAGGTAGGGCGTAGGGAATAGGCCAAGGATCATTTTCTATATCATGCCGCTGTACGCTAAAAGCTTGGGGTGGTTGCCACCCCATCTCGGGGACGGGAAATTTTTATTGCATTTTAACCATGTAAATCGATGTAAAAAGTAATTCTAAGAAAGAAATGTTTTTTACATTTTCTTCGTAAAACTAATATTTTTCGAGTTATTCTCGCTTGAAAGTAACAGTTTTTCGACGAAAAAATTGACTTTTTTAGAGGGTTTTTTGAGAATACCTCGAAAAATATGCATTTTATCAAAAAATACTGTAGATATGAAAAATTTATCTTTTAGTAACACAAATTACCCCTGTAGTTATCACATTGTTTTCGATGTGTACTTTTACATAAATGTTAAAAAAAACTTTTACCTTGATTAATTACGGTCAAAGTTAGGCACTTTTTTTTATTTAATTCACAGCTAGTTTCTTTATAACAATTAAGAAACCTAACTAGCGCTATTTTAAAGTTCAAGGTATGTATATAGTTTATGTGTAAAAGTTTGAGTAAACTTGAACAGAGTTGTTAATATATCTTTAAAAATGACGTCCTAACGAAATCGACTCGTGGTCTGTGGAGCGGAATTATTAATCCGTGCACTCAAAAAATGAAATTTACTTTTCAAAAATATGTTGCTCTTAATATCTCCGGAGTTTGTTGATGGACTTTCATCATTATTTTTTAAATTTATATATACCTGTAGTTTTGTAGAGTATGTTATGTACACATATACCCACCTAACAATACAAAATGTTATGTATACATATACAAGTATATGTATACATATATAATTTCATAAAAATCGTTCAAGCGGTATCGGAGGATTATGGCAACTAACATTACGACAGGAGAATTTTATAGATGAAAATAAATAGATAACTATTAAAAAATAGGGGTTGGTGGTAGAAAGGTGAAAATTAAGGGTTGTATATATTTTTAATGGTACATAATATAAAATGAAGGTAGACAATTTTCTCCAAAACAATAAAAAAGTGGCAGGGGGCAACCCCCCTTATAACGTATGGGTGTAAATAATAGATTACCACCTATTTTCAGTCCTACAGAATATACGTGTAAAATTTCATAAAAATCGGTCAAGCCATTTCGGAGGAATATGATAACTAACACTGTTACAGGAGAATTTTATGTACATAGAAGTAACTGTGAATTAAATAAGTAATAAAAGTGGCTAACTTTGCTCGTAATTAACCTAGGCGAAAAGTTTTTTTTTGAAAATTCGTGTAAAAATATCAGCTTTTCAAATCCCAACGCAGATTTAGTCAATATGTTAATATGGTTATTAAAATTGTTTAGAAGCCATAAATGATTCTACTTTCGTAAAATGTTTTCAGAATGCTAAAAATGACTTCTTATTGATTTTTTAAATAAGTTAAAAATATAAGTATTCTTCTTTCCTGTGGTTTCCACAGAATTGCTGTATTATTATAATTTTCTGAACAATAACATTGCAAAAAAAGCTCTTTGTGATAAACAAATCGAATAAAATTTAAACTAATTGACAAATCGTCTTGAAATTTATTGTGCATTATGGACTGTTTGACTCAACATTTCATGCAATATCAAAGTCTTAATTTCATTTTTATAACAATTTTTGAAGTGAAAACTTCTTTAGGGACGTTGTGCGATTTTTGGATAGGGGAAAAAGCATTGAATTCGCGACCGTCATCGCGACCGTCATTGCGACCGTCATCACTTATGCTATATATAATATTTTTATGTATATATAAATTGTATAGAAGTATTTAAATTTAAAATAAATGTAAAGCCTATTTTAGGATGGGGAAAATGATTTATTTCGCGACCATCATAGCGACCGTCATCTCTTCGACGAAATAAATTTTGTACGTATCTATATTATGTGTATCTATACATAAATTGTATAGAAGTATTTAAATTTAAAATAAATGTAGAACCTATTTTTCGATAGGTAAAAAGGTTTTATTTCGCGACCGTCATCGCGACCGTCATCTCTTCGGCGCAATAAATTTTGTACGTATATGTATTGAAGTTAAAACTCCTTTAGGGAGGTTGTCCACTTTTGGATGGGAAAAAGTATTCCTTTTGAGAAGTATTAAATTAGCGACCGTCATCGTTTCGACGAAATAAATTTAAGAAGTGAAAATTTCTTTAGGGACGCTGTGCACTTTTTAGATAGGGAGAAAGTATTAAATTAGCGAACGTCATCGCTTCGGCAAAATACATTTTTAAAGTGAAAACTTTTTTGGGGACGTTGTGCACTTTTTAGATGGAGAAGAAGTATTGAATTAGCGACCGTCATCGCTTCGGAGAAATAAATTTTTGAAGTGAAAACTTCTTTAGGGACGTTGTGCACTTTTTGGATGGGGAAAAATTATTAAATTTGGATGGGGACAAAGTAGTAAATAAGCGACCGTCATCGCTTCGGAGAAATAAACATTTGAAGTGAAAACTTTAGGGACGTTGTGCTCTTTTTGGATGGAAAAAGGTATTAAATTATCGACCGTCATCGTTTCGATGAAATAAATTTTTGGATGTGGTAACTTCTTGAGGGACGTTGTGCACTTTTTGGATGGGGAAAAATATTAAATTAGCGACCTTTATCGCTTCGATGAAATAAATTTTTGAAGTCAAAAATTTCTTTAGGGACGTTGTGCTCTATTTGGATGGGGATAAATTACTATATTAGGGACCGTCATCGCTTCGACGAAATAAATATTTGAAGTGAAACTTCTTTAGGGACGTTGTGCACATTTTGGATGGGGGAAAAGTATTGAATTAGGGACTGTCATCCATCGCTTCGACGAAATAAATATTTGAAGTGAAACTTCTTTAGGGACGTTGTGCAATTTTTCGATGGAAAAAAGTATTAAATTAGCGACCGTCATCGCTTCGATGAAATCAATTTTTGAAGTGGAAAGTTCTTGAGGGACGTTGTGCAATTTTTTAATGGGAAAATATTATATTAGCGAACCTTCATCGCTTCGACGAATAAATTTTTGAAGTGAAAACTTCTTGAGGGACGTTGTGCACTTTTTTTATTAGGTAAAATTATTAAATTAGCGACCGTCATCGCTTCGACGAAATAATTTTTTTAAGAAAAACCTTTTTTAGGGACGTTGTGCACTTTTTGTATGGAGGAAAATATTGAATTCGGGCCGTAATCGCTTCGACGAAATAAATATTTGAAGTGAAACTTATTTAGGGACGTTGTGCACTTTTTCGATGTAAAAAAGTATTAAATTAGCGACTATCATCGCTTTGACGAAATAAATATTAGAAGTGAAAACTTCTTGAGGGACATTGTGCACTTTTCTGATGGAGAAAATTATTAAATTAGCGACCGTTATCGCTTCGACGAAATAAATTTTTGAATTGAACATTTCTTTAGGGACGTTGTGCACTTCTTGGATGGGAAAAAAAGTATTGAATTTGCGACCGTCATCACTTTGCTGAAATAAATTTTGTACATATATAAATTATGTGTATGTATACATAAATAGCATAGGGCCTACGCATCGCGTATATCGTATATGATATAGGTATAGCACTTCTTTTAGGATGGGGTAAAAGCATTGAGCTCGTAATTTATATACTATAAGAAGTTTTCACTTCTGTCGGCACTCCTACGAGTGCCTTTAATTTTTTTTTTATAAGTTATAACAATTTTTTTATTTTCGAAATTTAGTTTTATTTTGCAATTTCCGAAGTAACAAATAATCGGATAAAAATTTTAAAAAATTTAAACCTTTACTTATTTACTAAAAGGTGAATAATCTAAATAAGATATTTAATTACCTTATTTTTACCTGTAGCGATTTAAACGAAAAACTGTCATATTTGACCCTTATTTGTTAATTACTAAAATTCTCGTCCGAACTGTGACGGGCATTGTTGTATTTATAATGTAATAGGTATAACTCCAAAAAAACCCATTTGCAACCTGGCTGGTCAAGTATCCCGACAAAAACCTTATTTTTCTGGACTATTGCAACTAAGAGAAGAAAGAAAGAAACTTAAAAAAATGTTACAAAAAGAAGCAACCGAAGAAGGAAAAAGCAGTAGAAAGGAAATACAAAGAAAAAATATAGCGGTTAAAAAGCAAGGCAGGAAAGACAAAAGATACTATGTATATGATATGGTAAAAATGTCAGAAAAAGCTGCGCAAGAAAACGACCTGAAGATACAGTACAATATCATCCGAAATTTGACAGGGAAAACACTAAACAGTAATAAACAAATCAAAGATAAACAAGGAAATATAATTAAATCAGAATATAAAATAATACAAAGATGAAAACAACACTGCGAGGAAATATACTCCAAACACCAGATATAGACGAAGATAACGTAATACAGGAAATAAACATTAGAACAATTGAAATTACGAAAGAAGAAATACAAAACACACTGAATCAACTAAAAAAATGGCAAAGCCGCTGAAAGCGACAACCTACCGATAAATTTAATAAAGGCGGGCGCAAACAAATTAGTAGAAATGTTACACAAACTCAAGATATGGGCCGACCAGGAGCTCCCACAGAAATGGAACGAGGGTGTAACCATTAAGATACCAAAAAAGGGAGATTTAAATAAATGCGAGAATTGGCGAGCAATAACATTGCTAAGTGCCACATTCAAAATATTGTCAAATATCATATTGAATAGACTGAAGCCAGAAATAGACAAGAAACTAAGACTAAGAAGCAACCAAGAAGGCTTTCGCGCAAAACGCTCCACTATCGACCACATTTGTACTCTATCAGCACCTCTGTATCTTGTACCTGTACCGCTGTATATCCTGTACTCTATAATTATGTTGGAACAAGCTAGTGAATGGCAAAAAAATATAAACATAATGTTTACTTTGACTTTGACTTTGAAAAGGCATTCGATAGTATAAACAGAGAACAAATGTGGAAGATTCTAAAACTATATGGACTACCGATAAAATACATCAACTTAATCAGACTATTTGACAAGAAATATACAGCCAGACTAGAACATGCGGGAAAAATGGTAGTAGATGTAGTTATACAAAGCGGAGTTAAGCAAGGATGTGTGCTATCCCCGACATTATTTCTAATAATAACGGACTGGATCATGCAGAAAGTAAGCAATAATAAAACAGGTATTAGATTGAAATTGCATGACTAGTTGGAGGATTTGTAGTTCCCAGATGACATATTTCCCCTAACCGAACATAGCAGCCATAAGCAAAAGAAGCTTGCAAAATACTCCAGGGTAATGGGCCTGAAGATAAAGACAAAAAAAAACAATACTCAAAAAAACAGCAACCAAGAAACTAAAATTAAAATACAAGGAAGACAAATACAGGAGGTAGATAACTTTACATATTATCTGGGATCAACCATGGAAAAAAAGGCGCTAGTAGATCAGATGTAGAAAAAGGGATAGTAAAGGCACAATATGCACTCATTATATATTCATAATGCATTAAGGAAAATCTGGAACACACGCGATATATCAGAATTAACCAAAATCAAAATATTTACAGGAAGAGACAGGAAGAAACAACTAGCAAAAAATTAAAAACCTTTATAAATAAATCGTTGAGGAAAATCCTAAAAATATACTGGCCAGATAAAATAAAAAACATAGATCTACGGAGAAGAACAAAACAAGAGAAAATAACAGTCACGATTAAAAATAGGAAATGGAAATGAATTACACGGACTCTGAGGAAGGATCGAAATAATATAACCAAACAAGCACTCGAATACCAACCAGACGAAAGAAGAAGAAGAGGAAGACCTGATAATAGCTGGAGAAGAACTGTAATAAGAGATCATGAAAGAATTGGCGTGAGATGGAGAGAAGTCAAACAGAGAGCGAGAAACAGAGAGCAATGGAAAATACTTGTATAGCAAATTTCAAAAGAATAAAACAGATAAGGATGCGCTGGGAAGGGATCACAGGAAGAGAGAGAGAGAGAGAGAGAGAGAGAGAGAGAGAGAGAGAGAGAGAGAGAGAGAGAGAGAAACAGTACCGATTATTATCAAAATAAAATTTAATAATATACCTAACCTAACTTATCGAAAGGCTCATCAAACAATTATTAACTTTAAAAAATAAAAATTTGTCAAGGGTATATAGTGGTATTGTTAAGTATATTACAATATAACTTATTCCATCGAAATCTTCCGAAATCCATAATCTTCTTCCATCGAAATAAAATAGAAAATCTAAAAGTTTAGAAAATACATCATTCATAACTACACCCAAGAAATAAGTTTTTCTAACCTGATTTAAGAGTATAAAAAAACGAAAACAAACAATTTACAGCAAATCCTTATCGTATATCCGAGCAAAACCACCTAATTGGCAAAAGTTATAAATAGAATTTGTCTGGGTTCTACAACTAAATTTGCACTTAAACACGACCAAGGTTAAATATTTTACTTGATATTATAAGTACGTTGTTGCCAGTATAACGGATGCCAACGCGAGCGCTAACTGTATGAAATTATTCTTGTTAATATACACGCTGTATATTGATCGGAAGTCACGAAGAGTCAAAACTATACAGAAGCCACGAGGGACGCAAATACAATATATATATATATATATATATATATATATATATATATATATATATATATATATATATATATATATATATATATATATATATATATATATATATATATATGTAACGATATATTGTAACGATATGACTATTTCCTAAAACAGAGTATGTCGAAGATCAGAGAACGTAGTATCCGATTAAAGTGTTTAGAAACTTACTATAAATCACATTGTTTGCCAGAGATTTTCTGTATAAAATTTGTAATTCCAACTGCTAAGAACGACACAGTCTAGCGTTTAAAAAAACACAGAATGGTATAGGTTTTAAAATATCACATATTTGCATTGATATAAATATAAAAATACAGTAGTTAGAAGCATTAGAAGATGTAAATACATACAAAATGTAAATGTAAACATGTAAACACTAAACACAAAATGGCATCTGAATTGACATTGACAATTTTGACATAGATAAATTTAAGCTAAGTTCAGTATGTTCCATGAGTGACAGTTAGTAGTCAGGTTATTTGTGTTACGTCATGAGGCATTTTTTTACATAAAAGAGTATTAGATGATAGCAGATGAATGGGATGAATATATTAGTTTGTTTATGAATTTTTTTGAGTTATTTTATTAGATTAATATTAGATTTAAGAATTTGCATAGAATAAAGGAAAATTAATGTTTGAAAAAATTTTAATTACATTCAATTTTTTTAACATTATTTTGGGGTAATTGTAATGATATGACTATTTCCTAAAACAGAGTATGTCGAAGATCAGAGAACGTAGTATCCGATTAAAGTGTTTAGAAACCAAAATGGACTGAAATAGCGATTATAGATGTAATTTATAGAAAATATACCATAGAATAGTATAAAAATTATTAAAGATCATATCATTTATATGAGGACATTCAAAATTAGCATAAGAGATTTATTAAAACCTTATGTAGGGACTTATATTTGTTTTTTTTAATAATTGAGATAATGTAAATAGATAAATGGACATTTCAAACAATAATTATAGGTTAAAATAATAATATTTAACATTTAAGATGTTAATTTTATACAGAAGTAATAATTCTGATCTGAAATGCCTTAAAATCAATTAAAATAAATAATAAAACAAAAATAACTCTATAGGATGGTGGATGACATACTAATTTGCCATAGTATGTTAAAAAAAGAAGGAATTGAAGTTTTCTATTTGTCATAATGTTTTTTGTTTTTCGTTTGGAATGTTCTGGAAGAAAAATTTGAAAAGAGAGGTGTCACAATGACAAAAGGAGGCAGTCAAGAAATTAGAAATGAAGCTATAAATTTGATAGAGAAAAAGATTTGAAAATTAACAGAAAATATAATAATTTAGCATAAACATGATAAATTTGGTATAATCGAAAAGAAATTAGATAAATATTTGAAGAAAACTTACTTATAATTTGGTAAAGTATCCTTTAATATATAAAAATACTATGTATCCTGAATTTGAACCAGCATAGTGTGGATAATTTATTAGAAATATAAAGAAGAATTTGTGAAGTATCCATAATTGTAAATATTAATAATTTTTGAAACAATATATTAATAATAGTATCCTGTTTCCTGATCCTGGAGTTGAAAGTTGAATTAAAATTGAGAAGAAAGAAAAGAAATATTTTGACAGTTTTGACACTGACAATTGACCTGGTCTTACATCCATTAATTTTTCAGCCTTCCAACAATTCAAATTTTATAAAATATTAATAAGAAGGCATTCAGTGACAGTAATTATAAGGTACTGGAATTTGTTTTATTTAATTGTAGGAAGTTTTTCAAGTTAAAGTTATTGTTTTTCAAATTTAGATTTTTATATTTTTTTTTTGTTATCACATTTAAACATTCAATTTTATGTTCAATTTAGATTATAATAAAAACATTTAAAAAACTATTTAACAAACTAATTCTTTCAGAACCGCGACAAAAACCCTATTTCACAATAATATCCATTATAAATATCAAAAATAATATATCATTACAAATATGGCGTCACAACGTAGGACGTCCTAATTAAAAGAATTAGTTTGTTAAAACAAATGCTCTCATATAATTGAAATAATTTTGATTAGAATCAATTTTATATTTTATTTTAAATTGGATTTTAACAAGTAAGATCTCAAAAATGTCTCAAGGAAGGAAAGGTTTAAGAAACAAAAAGAACGAAGAAGATGTGGAAGTGGAAGAAAATGTGGAAGTGGACGGAGAAACTCAGCAGGCGGAACAAGAGCAGAGTGTAGCTCAAGTTCTACAAGAGACAACAGGAATAACACAAGAACGAGAGGAAAATGTCAATATGACAGCATTGATGTCTTTAATGATGCAGATCAACAAAAAACTGGAAGAAAATTCTAAAGAAATCAAAAAAGATATGAAAAAAATGGAATATAACATGGAAGAAAAGTCTAAAGAAATCAAAGAAGATATGAAAAAAATGGAATATAACATGGAAGAGAATTCTAAAGAAATCAAAGAAGATATGAAAAAAATGGAACAAAAATTGGAAGAGCATTCCAGAAAAATGGAAGAAAATAATGCTAAAATTGTGAAACGATTAGAAAAACAGATGGATGAAAAATTTGATGCTTTAGAGAAAAAACTAGCAAGTGAAATAAAAGATATACGTAATGACTACAAGAAAATAATAGAAAATGAAAGGAAAGAAATAAATATGATTATTAAAGATAATAATATAGATATGGAACGGAACATAGAAATCCAAAAATATAACTTAGAAGCAAAAATTTACGAAGAAAGGAGAAAAACTGAAGAAAAATTAGATGATATGCTACAAAATATCCAAACAAACAACCATCAAATAAGGAATGTAGAACAGAGAATAGAAGACATTTCACAAATAAGAGACATAGGGAGACCTTACTTGAATTTAACAAATGAGACAGGTATAAAATTCTCTGGTAACATAAAAAATTTACATCCTAGAGTATACATAAATAGTTTAAAACATAAATTAAGATCAGTGAATAATATTAATGATATAAAAGATTATATTAGAATGACATTAAGTGACAATGCAGCAACCTGGTTTGCCAGCATTGAAAACGATTTAGATAATCTGCAAACATTTGAAAATAAATTCTTAAATTATTATTGGGGTGAATTAGAACAAGCTAGATTTAGGGAAGTTTTATATTTTGGAAAGTATAATCGCAATTTAAGTTTAAATATGGTAGATTATGCTTTAAAATTAATAACTGTTGCAAAATATTTAGAACCACCACTTAGAGAAGACGAAACAGTTTTGAATGTTTCTAGACACTTTGAAGCGGACGTTGTGCAAACAGTCACAGTACAAAACATTCAAACAGTAGACAGTTTTATTAACTTTATTCAAAGAGTACAAAGAGGTTATATTACAAGTAATAATAGTAAAAATAGACAATCATATAACAATAATAGGTATGGTAGTAATTCTCAAAATTTTAATAACAACAATAATACTAGTTATGAGAGACAAGGTAATAGAGAGAATTTTAATAATAATACTAATGATAATAGACAAGAGAGACAAGGTAATAGGGAGAATTTTAATAATAATAATAATTATAATAGGCAAGACTTTAACACCAGGAGAAATGCACAAAGATATAATTACAACAGACAGGTAAATTATGTAAGGGGTCAGAGCTGCGAAGACAGTCAACGGAATAGTACATGGCAAGAAAATATGAACAGTAGAAGTGAAAGCAGTGAAAGACATCGAGAATTAGATCCAAATGATCAGACACAATCTGACAATCCTAATAATCCAAATTTTATGTAGAGGACTTTCTGAATTTCAAGTTGGGCCATTGTCATTATGAAAAACCTTCGGAATTTATTTCTTTAGATGAATATAAAAATTTTGAATCTATTAATTTAATTTATATAAATGCTATGGCCCAAAATAGCATGATTAAGGTTATGATTGATACTGGTTCAGAAAGTACTCTAGTCTCGGAAAATTTTATTTTTAATACATTAAAATTAACAGATATAATCAAGATTCCAAAAATTAAAATAATAGGTGCAAATAATAAGAAGCTGGGAGAAATTAATAAACTGGTTAATTTTAAAATTGATATTCTTAATAAACAAATTAGTATGCAAGGATTTATTGTCAAGGACTTATGTGTTGACATTTTAATGGGAAATGACGAACTGGAAAAGAATAAAGTAAAGATAGATTTTGAAGAAAAAATGGTAACTTTGGAAGGGAAAAAAATAGGGTTTATGGAGAGAGAAGAGGTGGAACAAGGAATAAGAGTTGATGGTATAATATTACAAGAAAATAATTATGTTGATGAAGAGAAAATGTATTATGATAGGGAAATGTCCAATAATATTAAAAAGAATAATAATTATAATGAATATTTAAGGAATGGTAAATTTGAGCAGAAGGATGCCTACGGAGCGGAGTGCGTAAAATTGGAAGGAAGGACTAATGATTTTATAATGAAAAATAATTTTATTTGTAAAGAAGAAGAAGTTATAGAAAGTTTAAGTTGCCCTGAACAATATAAATTAATAGTCGTTTCCATATTGCGGCAACACAAGGGGCTTATCAATAAAGAAAATAGAATTGCACAAAATTATACCCATAGTATAAAGGTTAAGGAAGAAAAAGACTTTAAAATAAAATCATACCCAATACCATATAAATATAGAGAAGAAGTAAACAGAGAAATTAAGAACATGCTAAAAGATGGCATCATTGAAAAGGCAGATACATGTTTTATAAACCCAATAGTAGTGGTACGTAAAACATCAGGTGAAATCAGATTATGTCTAGATGCAAGGAATATTAACAATATCACCGAAAAGCAATTTGAAGCACCAATGAGTATAGATGGAATATTAGGAAGAATTACAGGAATGTCTTTTTTCACAAAAATCGATTTGCGGCATAGTTTCTGGTTAATTCCCCTAGAAAGGAAAAGTAGACAGTATACAGGATTTCAGATAGATGGAGTTGTCTATCAGTTCAAAGTAGTACCATTTGGACTTCAATCATCTTGCAGTGCTTTATGTAGATGTCTTCATGATATCTTGGATCAATATGAACATTTTGTAATTCACTACATTGATGATATATTAATTTTTTCTAAAACGGCTGAGGATCAAGAAAAACACCTAAAAATTATAATTGACAGATTAGATGAAGTTGGACTAAAAATAAATCAAGAAAAATGTAAATTTTTTCAAAAAGAAGTAATATATCTAGGATATAAACTTAACACTAAAGGAATAGAGATGGATCCAGAACGAATACAGGTTATTCAAGAATATAAAACACCACACAATTTAAGAACTTTAAGAGGATTTATTGGTATAGTTAATTATTATAAAAGGATGATACCAGACCTAAGTAAAAAAGAAATTCCATTACTTGAACTATTAAGAAAAGATTTACGATGGAAATGGAACGAGAGGAGAGAACTAGCATTCCAAGAAATAAAAAATATTTTTCTGACAAATTTACAAGTATACCATCCTGACTATACAAAACCATTCACGTTAAGAACAGATGCATCAATTGAGAGATTATCGGGGGTATTATTACAAACATATAATGGAGTAGATTACCCGATACAATTTATTTCAAGAATTACAAAGCCACACGAAAAGGGGTACTCAGTATCAGAATTAGAATTAGCAAGTATCATACACTGTGTCACAAAATTAAGATTTTATTTATTGGGTAATGATTTTACCATCGAAACAGATCATCAAGCATTAACATCTATATTAAAAAACAAATATGGAAACAGTCGAGTCCACCGTTGGAGCCTACTACTAAGTGAATATAGTTTTGAAATCAAATACATTTCAGGAAAATCAAACATAGTGGCAGATGCTTTGTCAAGGTTAGAAAATATACCACAAAATGGACAAAGAACACTAAAAGTTGGAATAAATCAATTAGTAGAAAGCACAGGGTTATACTCTAAAAAACAGATAATGAGAGATCAAATCAATCTTGAGGAAAAGGAAAAGCAACTTAGTAAAGATGGGGTGTATTATAAAATAATCAATGGAATAGAAGTATATGTAATCAGTAGAAGTTTGACCAAGGAAATAATGAAAGATTTACATAACAATTACATGCATATAGGATCAAGAAAGCTTTGGATGCTCTTTAGGGATAATTATTTTACAAAGAATGATCTGAGCATAGCAAAAGAAATCACTACACAGTGTCATGTATGTCAATTAAATAAAGAAAAGAATTTCAAAAATAAAAACACATATAAGTCTAATGTTTCATATGAAAAACTAAACACAGTTTCCATGGATTTTATTTCAAATTTAATTCCCAGTCCAACAGGAAAAAAGCATATACTAGTGATAGTTGATTTATATACAAAATTTATTAAGCTATATCCATGCTCAAGAACAAATGTTAAAACATTAAAGATATATATTAATCAATTTTCTGAAGAAATAGGACCATTTAGAAATTGTATCATTGATAACGCTACCTATTTTAACAACCAAAATCTTCGAACATTTTGTGAGAAAAAGGGTATCAAGATGCATTTTACAAGTATAAGGCATCCACAGGCAAACCCAGCAGAAAGATATATTAAAGAAGTAATTAAATATTTAAGGATTGTATGTTATGAAAATCATCTAACTTGGGAGCAGCATGTACATGAAGTAGAATATTTTTTAAATAATACCCATAATTTAAATACAGAAGAAATACCAGAATATTTAATGTTTGGACATATAGGAAACAGAAAATGGATTAGTGAATATAATAAAGATAAGTATGAAGCAGTGTTACAAAAAGGAAATCAAAGAATCATGAGGAAAGCTGAAAAATATGTGAGAAAACATAATCGAAAAATAAAGAAACCAATAACATTTCAAAGAGGAGAACAAGTACTAGTCAGAAATCTCAGAAGAGGAAATTTGAGAGAAAATCTATGTAAAAAATTTCAACCCTTATTTGAAGGCCCTTATATCATAACAAATCAGAATGCAATAAATAGTTATGTGTTGATGGATGCAGATAATAAAATTAGAGGCATATTCCACATTAATGATATTTTCAAATATTATCATGATGAGACTGAATAACTTTCAAAAGTATGTAATACTTATTATAAATCACATTGTTTGCCAGAGATTTTCTGTATAAAATTTGTAATTCCAACTGCTAAGAACGACACAGTCTAGCGTTTAAAAAAACACAGAATGGTATAGGTTTTAAAATATCACATATTTGCATTGATATAAATATAAAAATACAGTAGTTAGAAGCATTAGAAGATGTAAATACATACAAAATGTAAATGTAAACATGTAAACACTAAACACAAAATGGCATCTGAATTGACATTGACAATTTTGACATAGATAAATTTAAGCTAAGTTCAGTATGTTCCATGAGTGACAGTTAGTAGTCAGGTTATTTGTGTTACGTCATGAGGCATTTTTTTACATAAAAGAGTATTAGATGATAGCAGATGAATGGGATGAATGTATTAGTTTGTTTATGAATTTTTTTGAGTTATTTTATTAGATTAATATTAGATTTAAGAATTTGCATAGAATAAAGGAAAATTAATGTTTGAAAAAATTTTAATTACATTCAATTTTTTTAACATTATTTTGGGGTAATTGTAACGATATGACTATTTCCTAAAACAGAGTATGTCGAAGATCAGAGAACGTAGTATCCGATTAAAGTGTTTAGAAACCAAAATGGACTGAAATAGCGATTATAGATGTAATTTATAGAAAATATACCATAGAATAGTATAAAAATTATTAAAGATCATATCATTTATATGAGGACATTCAAAATTAGCATAAGAGATTTATTAAAACCTTATGTAGGGACTTATATTTGTTTTTTTTTAATAATTGAGATAATGTAAATAGATAAATGGACATTTCAAACAATAATTATAGGTTAAAATAATAATATTTAACATTTAAGATGTTAATTTTATACAGAAGTAATAATTCTGATCTGAAATGCCTTAAAATCAATTAAAATAAATAATAAAACAAAAATAACTCTATAGGATGGTGGATGACATACTAATTTGCCATAGTATGTTAAAAAAAGAAGGAATTGAAGTTTTCTATTTGTCATAATGTTTTTTGTTTTTCGTTTGGAATGTTCTGGAAGAAAAATTTGAAAAGGGAGGTGTCACAATGACAAAAGGAGGCAGTCAAGAAATTAAAAATGAAGCTATAAATTTGATAGAGAAAAAGATTTGAAAATTAACAGAAAATATAATAATTTAGCATAAACATGATAAATTTGGTATAATCGAAAAGAAATTAGATAAATATTTGAAGAAAACTTACTTATAATTTGGTAAAGTATCCTTTAATATATAAAAATACTATGTATCCTGAATTTGAACCAGCATAGTGTGGATAATTTATTAGAAATATAAAGAAGAATTTGTGAAGTATCCATAATTGTAAATATTAATAATTTTTGAAACAATATATTAATAATAGTATCCTGTTTCCTGATCCTGGAGTTGAAAGTTGAATTAAAATTGAGAAGAAAGAAAAGAAATATTTTGACAGTTTTGACACTGACAATTGACCTGGTCTTACATCCATTAATTTTTCAGCCATCCAACAATTCAAATTTTATAAAATATTAATAAGAAGGCATTCAGTGACAGTAATTATAAGGTACTGGAATTTGTTTTATTTAATTGTAGGAAGTTTTTCAAGTTAAAGTTATTATATATATATATCGGGTGTTCTACAGCATTCGCCGTTTCCCGCATCCTATTCGCCATGCTTTTCGGTCACGAATATCTTCCTCGTTGAGTTGTCTACTGTTCATTGCTTTCTCTACGTCTTGTATCCATGTTCTCTTCGGTCTGCCTCTTTTTCTTCTCTCGGGTGGTACATACTGGATCATTTTCTTGGGCCATCTTGTTGGTCCCATTCTCTGGACATGCCCGTACCATATTAATCTTTTTTGTTCTATTCTGTCTATAATATCCTTTTCTACTTCCATTCTTTCTTTTATTTCTTCGTTTGGGATATGCTGCAGTTTAGATATTCTGCAGCTTCTTCTAAGCGCGTCCATTTCTAAAGCTTGAAGTCTTTTATTTTGTCGGTCTTTTACTTCCCACACTTCCGAGTTGTACAGGACAATTCCTTCCACGATAGTTTGGTAGATTTTTTTCTTTGTCTGATTTTGCAGTCCTGTACTCCACCAAATGCCATTTAGCTGTTTTATAGCTTTTCTTCCTTGGCTTATTCGATATTCTATATCTTGATCGCATGTGGAGTTTTTGTCAAAAATTGAACCTAGATATTTAAATTCATCACATCCTTTTATGTATTCCCCTTCTAATTCTAAGTCTTCAGTATCACCTCCGACTACAAGGTATTCAGTTTTCTCCATGCTCATTTCCAAACCCCATTTTTGGTACTCCTCTTTCAATTTTCTAATCATGTAACTGGCGTCATCTTTATCAGCAGCAATCACAACTTGGTCGTCAGCAAATAGCAACGTATACAAATAAGAATCTCCTACTGGTATCCCCATTGTTTGGCATTTCCTAGTCCAATATTTTAACACATGTGTAAGGTAAATTTTAAATAAAGTGGGCGACAGACAGCATCCCTGCAAAAGGCCTTTCGAAGTTTCAAAGGTATTTGAAAGTTTCGTTCCAATTTTAATTGCTGTTGTTGCATTAGCATAGAGATCTTTTATTCTTTGGATGTATTTTCTATTTAAAGTGGTTTGTTGTAATACCTCAAACATTTTTCCTCTGGGAACGGTATCGTATGCTTTTTTTAAGTCTACAAATACCATGTGAGTTTCTAGATTTCTACCAGAACGTTTTTCTAGTAATTGCCTTATGCAGAAAATGTTATCTGTGCATGATCTACCTGCCCTAAATCCACTTTGTTCTTCGGAATCTTGCCACTCCTTTTCTATCCGTTTCTTTATTATTCGTCCGTACAGTCTTCCAACTGAGCTGGTCACACTAATGCCTCTGTAATTATTACAATTTTTTCTACCACCCTTTTTGTATATAGGGGTAGTTATGGAGTTTTTCCACTCAGAGGGCACGCCACTATTGCCTGAAAGGCATCCGTTGAATATTTCAACTAAAATTTCTTTTGCCTGTGTCGTGCTGTGCTTAATGAGTTCAATTGGAATACCTCCGGGACCAGGAGCTTTATTGTTTTTCATTTCTCTTAACGTTAGTTCTAGTTCTCGAATAGTTATATCTTCTAGTTGTTCCAGGTTGTTTGGGGCGATGATGGTTTGCCTTACATATTCCTGTCTATTCTCTTGCAATAGGTTTCTAAAGTATGTTTCCCACTCGTTTACACTTATAAGGGATATCTGGCATCTTTCTTGTACGTTTTGTCTTGTATTTGATATTGTTCTCCAAGCTTCTCTGCTTTTTGTTCCTCCCATAAGAGTGTCTATTTCTTCACATTTCTTCAGCCACATATTTTCTTTGGTTTTAATCACTTCTTTTTTTGTTTCCATTCTTATTCTTGCGTAGGTTTTTCGGTCTTCTGAGCAATTGGTACTGAGCCATTTTTGATATGCTTCTTTTTTTTCCCTCGTCTTTTCTTTTAAAGAATCTGTAAACCAAGGGTGATTAGTGTTATTTGAGGATTTTTCCCCTAACGCTTCGAATGCAGCTTCATGTAAGCACTTTTTTAGCCGATCATATTTTTCATCTGCTGTTCTTGTATTAAACTGTGTATTGGTTATCTTTTGGCTCAGTCTTAATTTAAAAAGAAAGGAGATTGAATTATCTTTCAGTGCGTCGATGTTGTATTTGTACTGAGGCGGGTGTTCTTCTGTAATCCCTTCCTGGGTCTCTTCAATTTTGTTGTTCAAGATATATGGAAAGTATAGATCTGCTCTGAGTAAAAAGTGGTCAGTTCCACATTCTGCACCTCTATAGACTCGTACATCTTTCGTCACAATTGATGATTTCTGCTTCATGATGACGTAATCTATAATCGATTTCAATTGTCGGGTTGGCTGCGTCCATGTGTATTTATGGATGGATCTGTGTTGAAAAAATCCATTCGTTATCCGTAAGGAATACGCTTCACATAGTCCCACAAGTCTTGTTCCGTTGTTGTTAACAGTTTCTTCGCCAAATCTTCCCACAATGTCGTCATTGATTGAAAGTTAAAGTTATTGTTTTTCAAATTTAGATTTTTATATTTTTTTTTGTTATCACATTTAAACATTCAATTTTATGTTCAATTTAGATTATAATAAAAACATTTAAAAAACTATTTAACAAACTAATTCTTTCAGAACCGCGACAAAAACCCTATTTCACAATAATATCCATTATAAATATCAAAAATAATATATCATTACAATATATATATGAAAGGAAACTGCATTTTATTTCACTTCGACCACCACCGATATTCTACACGACGTGTTTCGAGCTCATGTCAAGCTCTCGTCAGGAACATCTAGGTGGATGGTCGAGGTGCAAGAAAATGCATTTGACCTTTCTGGTAATAATAAAATAACCAGACTTCAGTACACTTGGTACGACATCTATATGAATTAAACGAAAAGATTTCTCTGGTATACAGAAGAAATCTTTTCCGTAGCGGACGCGAAAATGTAAATTTCAAAGTCTTCACAAAAGACGATGAACGACAAAAGACACCTCTTTGTGTCACAGATTTGCCTACAAAGCCACGTTATTCGCTACACATTCGTCAATAACGGAGAAACCGTGATATGAAAGGAAACGGCGATTGCATTTTACTTCACTTTGACCACCACCGATATTCTACACGACGTGTTTCGAGCTCATGTCAAGCTCTCGTCAGGAACATCTAGGTGGATGGTCGAGGTGCAAGAAAATGCATTTGGCCTTTCTGGTAATAATAAAATAACCAGACTTCAGTACACTTGGTACGACATCTATATGAATTAAACGAAAAATTTCTCTGGTATACAGAAGAAATTTTTTCCGTAGCGGACGCGAAAATGTAAATTTCAAAGTCTTCACAAAAGAAGATGAATGACAAAAGACACCTCTTTGTGTCACAGATTTGTCTACAAAGCCACGTTATTCGCTACACATTCGTCAACAATGGAGAAACCGTGATATGAAAGGAAACGGTGATTGCATTTTATTTCACTTCGACCACCACCGATATTCTACACGACGTGTTTCGAGCTCATGTCAAGCTCTCGTCAGGAACATCTAGGTGGATGGTCGAGGTGCAAGAAAATGCATTTGGCCTTTCTGGTAATAATAAAATAACCAGACTTCAGTACACTTGGTACGACATCTATATGAATTAAACGAAAAGATTTCTCTGGTATACAGAAGAAATCTTTTCCGTAGCGGACGCGAAAATATAAATTTCAAAGTCTTCACAAAAGACGATGAACGACAAAAGACACCTCTTTGTGTCACAGATTTGCCTACAAAGCCACGTTATTCGCTACACATTCGTCAATAACGGAGAAACCGTGATATGAAAGGAAACGGCGATTGCATTTTTTTTGACTTCGGCCACCACCGATATTCTACACGACGTGTTTCGAGCTCATGTCAAGCTCTCGTCAGGAACATCTAAGTGGATGGTCGAGGTGCAAGAAAATGCATTTGGCCTTTCTGGTAATAATAAAATAACCAGACTTCAGTACACTTGGTACGACATCTATATGAATTAAACGAAAAGATTTCTCTGGTATACAGAAGAAATCTTTTCCGTAGCGGACGCGAAAATGTAAATTTCAAAGTCTTCACAAAAGACGATGAACGAAAAAAGACACCTCTTTGTGTCACAGATTTGCCTATATATATATATATATATATATATATATATATATATATATATATATATATATATATATATATATATATATATCTTATGCATATTTTGTATATATATATATATATATATATATATAAATATAATCAAGCTGCTGAACGGAATTCCTAAAATCAAAATAGCGAAATAAAATAGCATATCCAACTAAAGCTTATTCTCGAAGCTTAAAAACAAGACACCGCTTCTAAATCAGAGTCATATCATCTATCAACTTTCTTGTCTCGAATGTGATGGGCAGTATATAGGACAAACATCACAATGGTTGAAACAAAGAATAACGCAGCATGGACAATTCGACGTAGATCTCAGGATCGAATTGTTTTGTAATGCCCCTTTGTCCGCTTCTTCTCGATCGACGATGGTAAATAAATGTTTGAGTGTGGAGAAAAAATATGGTTTTATTGACAGCTACGTAATTACACTATAGATGATGTTCAGGTAACTTTCTATGATAGACTGCAACCCAAAATAGTCCCCTTGGTAAATTTATAATCTCGTCAAAATATGCAATTCATCAATAAGTTGCATGACAACCGAACTACGGACCTTGCGTTTTGAAAGGTTGCAACTACAGTTTAAAGGAAGCTATTGCAAAACTTAAAGTTCAATTGGAAAATACATTATTTGACAATTTACTAAGTTTGCAGGTTGAATGGACTCTAATTATTAAAATATTACTCGATGTTTCCCAATGTTTCAATTATACATGGTGAAACTATAAAAGTTTAGGAAGTTAAGAAAAAATGTGAGATTACAAATTAAGGGATTACTTTGAGATTGAACATATTGGCCACTTAAAAGAAAGAGACGACCAATATAAAATGTTTAAACACATTATAATATAAAATAATAAGAATATAACAATAATCCTAACACTTATTCACTCGGTTTTTGAATTATTATCTCACCCGAGCAGTGCTACCTATAAATTAAATATTTAGAATTTATGATTCAGCTAAACTGTCTAATTCAAACCTAAGCTCATTAAGTGAAACTGATCTAGGTGGGGCTTTCTCTAAAGTTTTACTTAAATTTGGTTGTGATACCGCATGTCTTCGAGGCACAGGATCAGGTTTGATGCAAGAACCTTGACGCCTTTTTTTCTTGGCTCTCTTGGAGTTTCGAATATATCTGATTACCTTCCACATAATGACAATCAACATAACAATGAATATAGTGACTAGTCCCGTGGTTAAATGAGGAATCCACTGATGGTTAGCAATGGTTTTCCACGTGTGTTCGGATATATCTTGGTCAAACTGCTCTGCCTCAAGTACAATATTTGGCAACTCATCTGCCCTTATATCTATATTATGTCTGGGAATGTTGATCTGCTTCATGATTGGCCTCTGCATAAGCTCTTCAATGGGACTGACAGGAGTCTTTAGATAACTTCCAATCGCTGTCTCCAATCCATTACTGGATGTGAGTAATGTTATGTTTCGGGTCTGAGCCACGCATTTTGGTGACAGCTTTATAAAACTCGTTTGATTGATTATATGTTCAGATCGAGAACCGTCGCACATTATAGCTAAATTTATAGCGTATGGTGGAATGACTAGCCAGAGGTTCGGTGTGCTCATTTTCAATCAACTGGCTTCCTTTATCATGTACTCTATTATATTGCAGGTGGTGTTGGTAGTTCTATCATATAATTCATTTAAGATACAGTTTGGCTGGGTGTCCATATTAATGATTCCCATAGGTGAACATGCCAACTCTCCTTTGTTTAATTCTATACACCTTCCTTTATCTTCATATGTCACTTCAAAATAGTGTAAGTTATTGTAATCAACTGCAAGTAGATTCCTTGGGACCGACAACGAGCGCACAATACCACCTCTCACCGACAACGGAACAGCTGTGACTCTCAGTAGGTTGTATCTAGTGTTGTCAATTATTAGGAAATAGCCAATAATGACGATGTCTCCTTCTTCATTTTGTACGACCGTATCTATTATTGGCTGCCTTCTTATATCTACTCCTTGTGGAAGGAATCTTGTAGCATTCGAAATAATTGACTCTATTTGTCCGGGTTTAATAATATCTATGAAGTGTCCATGATTATAATGAAGATTTAATATTTTTTCGTAGGTGTTCGTATATTCTTTTGCATATTCCATTGCACGGTTATAAGTCGCTTCCACTTTAAGTCGTATGTACTCTTTCTCTAATGTGTCAGCTCTATATGACACATCACTTAGGCCTTTTGACATTTCCCTAGTTCCGTTTATTAGTGCTTCTCGGAACCTATTTAAATGTCCATTTATTCTTTGCAAGGTACTCTCTAATTCTTGAGGGGTGAGTTGTTTATGTTCTACCTCTCTTTTTTTGCATTTGTCTGTAAATCTAATGCAATGAGATAGTACTCGTTGCATTCTATTCAGATTTGAAAATCTTTCGCAAATATCACTAACCTTGAAAGTTGTGTTTTCTATTCTCTTTTTCTCTTCGTCGGTATCCAATCTCTCTGGTATTGGGAACCTAATATTTGTTTGTTTTAGCCAGATTGGCCCATTCCACCATATGTCCATCCTCACTAATTCTTTCGCTTTTATCCCTCTAGATAAATAATCTGCTGGGTTTTCTTTTGTATCTACTTTAAACCAGCGATCAGGTTGTATGGTGTCTACTATTTCCGTTACTCTGTTTGCTACAAACGTTTTCCATCTGTTTGGTTGTCCTTGTATCCACGCCAGAGTTATTGTGGAATCAGACCATGCATATATTTCCACATCACTGCGATTTAGCGCTTGAATTGTTCTTTTCATGATTCTACTAAGCAGCAATGCTGCACATAGTTCTAACCTCGGCAGTGTTGTTAAACCTTTAACTGGTGCAACCTTTGTCTTGGCTACTATAAGGCTTGTTTTTACCTCAGGATATAATGTTCTAGTATATATTACTGCTCCGTATCCTTTGGTAGAGGCATCAGCAAATCCGTGCAATTCTATTTTCCCTGAATTGGTATGATTATTCCACCTAGGTATTACTATCTCTTCGAGGTGTTTTAGCTGTGAGTAATACTCAATCCATCTTTTTTTATCAGAATTATCCAATTCTTTGTCCCAACTTATCCTTTTTTTCCACAAATCTTGTATGAATATTTTTGATTGCATTATCACTGGCGCAATCCATCTTAATGGGTCATATATTTTTGCTATTTCTGATAACACCAGCCTCTTTGTTATTTTTTTATGTTCGGTTATATTTATTTTAAATGTAACTACATCTTCAACCGGTGACCAGTGGATCCCTAGCGTTTTATGTATATCTTCTTTGTCTAACGTTTTGAGATCGACACTTTTTAGTTCCTCCGGTATGGTTTCCATTAAATCTTGACTATTACTAAGCCATTTTCTTAATACAAAACCCCCTTTCTTGAACATTTCTGTTAACTCTGTTTGAGCTTGATGAGCTTCAGCCAACGTTTCTGATCCAGCTAGCACGTCGTCTACGTACATGTTGTGTTTAACAATTTCCGCAGCTAGTGGATATTTTAATTTCTCGTCATTACATAATATCTGTATTGTTCTTAATGCAAGGTATGGCGCTGCCTTCGTGCCGTATGTTACTGTTGACAACTGATACTCCTTTATTGGTTCTTTTACAGATTGTCTCCATAATATCCTCTGGTAAACTTGATCTTCTTCCGCTATATTTATTTGCCTAAACATTTTCTCTAGATCTGCCGTATATGCTATTTTGTACGACCTCCAATTTATTAATATATTTGTAAGATCTTGTTGCAAACGAGGTCCAGAGTGCATTATATCATTGAGACTGATTCCTGTTGAACTTTTACTGGAAGCGTCAAACACGGCCCTGCATTTTGTTGTGATACTATCCTCTTTTATTACTGCATGATGAGGAAGGTAATACCCTTGCCTATTTATTATTTCGGTTTGATTCAATTTCATGTGACCTAAGTCTTCATATTCCTTCATAAATTTTCTGTACTCCTTTTCAAGGTTTCTGTCTCTTTGAAATTTCTTCTCTAATTGCAGCAGTCTCGCATATGCTTGCTGTTTTGAGTCACCTAATAGGCTTGTATTAGAATTGAAGGGTATTTTAACTTCAAATCTTCCTTCGTTGTCCCTTTTTACGGTTCTTTTATAATATTCTTCACACTCTTTTTCTTCTACTGAAAGAGTATTGCATTGATCTACTTCTTCTAACTCCCAGTATTTTTTTATCTGTTCATCCATCTGTCGTCTAGATATCATGCTGAGTACTTGTATATTAGGGATATTCTCTTGCTGTGCTATCCCTGACATTATCCAACCCAATTTTGTATTTTGGGTGAGCAAATCATCCTTTGTTCGATCTACTCCATCCAGTAATATCAAACTATATTCTTTAGCTCCTAAGAGGATATCTATTGAACCTGTTTCATTAAAATTTGGATCCGCCAGAACTAAATTCTTATGGTTCCTTTCTTTTATCTGTATTTCCCTCTCCGGTAGATTCTTTGTTATTTTTCGTAGTACAAGTGCTTCGGTCTTCATCTCAAATTCATTTTTGAAATGTGCCTCTAAGTTTACTGTCACGCTCCATTTCGACGTCCTTTGGTCTTCATTGCCAATTCCAGATATATGAGCGTGGACAGCCTTTCTTTTTATTCCGAGACTTGTAGCGGCCTGCTCCGTAATGAATGATGACTGCGAGCCTTGGTCAATCAATGCTCTCATCAATTGTGAGCTTCCTTTTGAGTCTCTTACTCGTACTAATGCCGTTGCTAGTAGCACTTCTTCATTCTGATGACTTAAACAGCTCACAGTATTTTCTTGTCTCCTTGACGATCCGTCGTAACTGTTGTCATCTCTGGTCCCACTAGAATTGGGTCTATTTTTTGGCCTTCTGTTTTCAGAATTCCTTCTGTTGTCATAATGACCTTCTGACATGTGTAATAATGAGCTATGCTGTCCATTACATTCTGCACATCTATAAGTGGAATAACATGGTACTTCCTTTTTATGTAGTAGGCATCTACTGCACCATTGTTTTTCCTTTACGATTTTGTTTCTTTCACGTACTTGTAGACTTAGAAACTTTGGACATTTGTACAGTTTATGTTCTTCATGACATACCACACAGGTTATCTTCTTCTTTGCCTGTTGTTTGTGATCTGTTCTTTTCCTTTCTTTTTCCAACATCTCCAATGTCTGGAATCTTCTTTGTAGGAATTCCTGTGTTGACTTATATGTAGGAATCTCCCTACTGTCTTGAATTGACGTTTCATATAATCTCCTGGTTTCTGTGTCCCACTTCAACATGCTTATCCTTGCTATAAGAGGACTCCAAGACTCTGTCATTATACCTAGTCCACTAATCGCTTCTAAGCATTCGTGGATAGTATCATGTAATTTTTTAAGCGCCTTTGCTGACGCTTTTTTTATCTCCGCAGCCTGAAGTATCTTGTCTATTAATATAAATAGATTCATCCTCGGATTATCGTACCGATCTTGCAACATTTTCCACGCAGCACTGTAGTTTGCTTCTGTTGTGTTTAAATGTTGTATTATTCTACTTGCTTCTCCTCGGAGGCTTGTCTTCAGATACTGCATTTTCTCCACATTTGATAGTTGATTATTCTCATGTATCAAATGTTTAAAAATATCAAAGAATGTTCCCCAAGCCTCGTATCTTCCTTCAAAAGAGGGCAACTTCGCCTGAGGTAGTATTATTTTTTCTTTCTTGCATCCTTCCGCCTCCAATCTCTTATTTACTTTTATAATCGACCGCACCCTTCTTTTCATCGTATAAAATCTTTCTATTTCAGCTTCTAGTGCATCCCGTTCATTTTCCACAGTTATTTCCATTATTAAAGCATCTATTTTTTGTACCTCTTCTTTTAAATCCTCTTGTATATCTTCATTGTTTTCGTCGTCTTCCAATAAATTATGAAGTTTTCCCATTCTAATTTTTACTTCTCTAATTTTTATCGAAGACTTGTATGAATTTTTAATAAACTCCTCTAAAGCCTTTTTCGTTTCTTCATATTTTTTCTGTACTTGTTCGTAATAGTTAGATGTAAAATATTTATCATCTTTTGAACCTTTTTCTACAATTTCATTATGTTGTTCCGCAAAGTCATTCCACAATTCTTCAACTGTCTGCCGCCTTATGTTTAAATATTCTGTAGTACGCTTTTCTTTGTTCAGTTTTTTAATATTAGTCAAGATTTTTGCAATTTCCTGTCCAAGTTTTTCTTGTTCTGCGTATAATGTCTTCATGTTTTAAATATAAACTTGACCTATATTCAAAATAATGTCTCAGCAAAAAAAAAACCTTTCTCAATAATAAACCAATGACCTCAAAAAACGCTGATTTGTACAATGAAGTAATTCCACTTTTAAACCAGAGAAATAAAAATCTTTATATAATAAAATGCATAATATGCGACATAAATATGTGGAGTTGAATAAACGCAAGATTGTAGTATAAAAATAACTTGATTTATTAAATGTGTCAGTATGTCAGGATTTTATATATATGTTTAGAAAATCAAATGTTTTAAGAATTTCAAATTATAAGAATCAAAATTACCAAATATACTTAATATCCAAATAATCAACTGTTAGATTTGAATTAGACAAAATATTACCAGTAAATATTTTAAGTAAATAGATATACAGAATAAATATTTCAATAAAATTTAGTAAAATTCGATGCTTAAGTTTCTTTAATAAACTTTTTACTTTATATAAAAAAATGCACTGCACTAAATGATAATAAATATTCAAAAACTTACAGTTTTATTCCGATGTTCACTTGTATGTCACCGGGTGGGCCTGGAATCTGCAGCGCTGCCTCTTTCTTAGAACTGCAACTGGAACTGGTTAGCTGGATCTCTGGATGCCGCTAGATTTTTCACCTCCAAACCGCTGGAACCGTAGACTTAAGGACTGCTACTCAGGTTCTCTGGTGCTCAAAGGTTCTCGAAGGCTTCTACTTCTAATGCCGGTGCCTTTATATTTTCTTTTCTCCACACATCGAATTCGATCGTCGATCTTGTACGGAACTGGGGAAGAGCTATTTCAGGTCGCTAAGGGTTGTCTCCTTCGAAGCTCCAATACAATTAACGCCCTTTTGATGTTGTTTTGTCGAAGGACCAATGGACAATTCGACGTAGATCTCAGGATCGAATTGTTTTGTAATGCCCCTTTGTCCGCTTCTTCTCGATCGATGATGGTAAATAAATGTTTGAGTGTGGAGAAAAAATATGGTTTTATTGACAGCTACGTAATTACACTATAGATGATGTTCAGGTAACTTTCTATGATAGACTGCAACCCAAAATAGTCCCCTTGGTAAATTTATAATCTCGTCAAAATATGCAATTCATCAATAAGTTGCATGACAACCGAACTACGGACCTTGCGTTTTGAAAGGTTGCAACTACAGTTTAAAGGAAGCTATTGCAAAACTTAAAGTTCAATTGGAAAATACATTATTTGGCAATTTACTAAGTTTGCAGGTTGAATGGACTCTGATTATTAAAATATTACTCGATGTTTCCCAATGTTTCAATTATACATGGTGAAACTATAAAAGTTTAGGAAGTTAAGAAAAAATGTGAGATTACAAATTAAGGGATTACTTTGACATTGAACACAGCACAAATGTGATTGTAAAACACACAAACATACTTGTGCAGCAGCACACCATTCCATAATAACAGGACACCAATTTAATTTGTCAGACATCAAGATCTTAGATTCAGAAAACAATTATAAGAAAATATTGTTTCTCGAGATGTACCACATAAACAGTAATAAACGTTCAATTAATTACAAATCAGACACAAGTAGATTAAGCGAAATTTACGGCAATGTTTTAAAATTCGAAAAATAGCAGAATATTAAACAGATGGCTCGATATTGGAACTTTTGACCCTTGACACATGTGAGAAAAAATACCTGACTCAGTGCCGCCCTCGACGTTCTCGTGAAACGACATGCATAGCTTCAAGTTAAATTGCTTTATATAACATACCTACAACAATTCGTAAGTTATATCATTGTAATATTATGTTTGTACCTAACTCTTAGTTAATTTTGTAGTTTGTTCCTGATGAAGATGAAAAATTAATAACTACTCATCGAAATATCGAATTCAACAGAATTAAATGTAGTTTCAATCTAAGCCACAGACCGCAATTCCCGATAATTTCAACACTGTTTTATAGTGTTATAGAATATATATATATATATATATATATATATATATATATATATATATATATATATATATATATATATATCATCATTCTCTTTGCCTTATCCCTATGCGGGGTCGGCTTCCCTAATTGCATTTCTCCACCCAATTCTGTCTTGGGTCATATCAATGTTAATCCCCTTTACCAACATGTCCTGCCTTATCGCCTCCCCCCAGGTCTTCTTTGGTCTTCCTCTCCTACTCCTTCCAGGAATCTGCACTTCAGCTATTCTTCGTATTGGGTGATTAACGTCTCGACGTTGAACATGACCAAACCATCTTAACCTATGCTCTCTCATTTTGGCATCAATTGGTGCCACACCTAGACTTCCTCTAATATACTCATTTCTAATTTTATCCTTCTTTGTCACTCCACTCATCCATCTAAGCATTCTCATTTCCGCCACATGCATTCGTTGTTCCTCTTTCTTTTTCACTGCCCAACATTCAGTTCCGTACATCATAGCCGGTCTTATGGCTGTTTTATAGAATTTTCCCTTCAGCTTCATTGGAATTTTTCTGTCACACAACACACCACTCGCTTCTTTCCACTTCATCCATCCAGCCCTAATTCTACTGCATGCATCTCCATCTATTTCTCCATTACTCTGTAATACCGATCCTAGGTACTTAAAACTATTGCTTTTCACAATCATTTCACCATCCAAAGATACCATTTTATTTGTAGTAGATCCATCTTTAAATGAACATTCCAAATACTCTGTTTTTGTCCTACTAAGTTTTAAACCTTTTTCCTTCAGAGCCTGTCTCCACTGTTCCAGTTTTTGTTCTAAGACTCTTTCACTATTTCCTACTAACACGACATCATCAGCATACATTAAGCACCATGGAATGTTACCCTGTAGTTTCGCTGTTATCTGGTCCAAAACTAATGAGAATAAATACGGACTAAGCACCGAGCCTTGGTGCAATCCTACTTTCACATGAAATTTATCAGTCTCTCCCACACCTGTCCTAACACTAGTCGTAACTCCCTCATACATATCCCTCACAATCTTTACATATTCACCAGGGACTCCTTTCGTATTGAGTGCCCACCACAGAATCTCTCGAGGAACTCTATCATATGCTTTCTCAAGATCAATGAATACCATATGAGCGCTTGTTTCTTTACTCCTGTATTTTTCCATCAACTGCCTTATAATGAAAATTGCATCTGTTGTTGATCTACCCTGCATAAAGCCAAATTGATTCTCGGATATTTCGGTCTCTTCACGTATCCGTCTGTCAATTACTCTTTCCCATATTTTCATGGTGTGGCTAAGCAGTTTTATAGCCCTGTAGTTTGTACATTGTTGTATATCTCCCTTGTTTTTGTAAACAGGTACCAGTATACTGCTTCTCCATTCGTCTGGCATTTGTCCGACTTCCATAATTCTATTAAATAGACCTGCTAGCCATCTTGTTCCTGTCTCTCCCAATGCTCTCCATACTTCCCCAGGAATATCATCTGGTCCTACCGCTTTTCCTTTCTTTATTTTTTGAAGCGCTTGAGCCACTTCCTCGTTGGTTATTTTGGTGACCATTGCTGCTACTGTCTCCGTTGACTCTACAGGCTGTCTGTCAAATTCTTCATTTAATAAGCTGTCAAAGTACTTTCTCCATCTCTTTTTGACTTCCCTTTCGTGAACTATATATATATATATATATATATATATATATATATATATATAAACAAATGAAATAGAGAATGCGGAAAAATCCCCTTACGAACAATTCACACATCCACTATATATATATATATATATATATATATATATATATATATATATATATATATATATATATATATATATATATATAATATGACCAAAATGAAGTATAATTTAATAACAACATTAAAAAATCGTGTTAATAGACTTTCCCATCCTCAGTTTGTCCAAGAAGATCTTTTAAAATTACGTAACATCTTAGTTGAAAACTCATACCCATTGAAATTAGTAAATAACTTCTTATTTAACACTCCTTCTTTGCATATTTCGAATACAATTGACCCCTTATCTGTTGCTCAAGCTAACAATAATAACACTGCAAATAATCCCATAACAACTCTTTATTACTCTTTTCCATTTATACCTAATCTTACTCCAAAACTAAAAGGGGTTTTTAACGAATTTAAAAGAGTAAAGATAGCAACTAAAAATATAAAAACTTTGTATTCACTATATACTAAAACTAAACAACAATTTAACACTCTAGAAAAATGCAATGTTATCTACTCCATATCTTGTACAAACTGTGATTTAGTTTATATGGGTCAAACCGGTAGAAATTTATCTAGTCGCATAACATCTCATAAAAGTGATTGTAAAATTCTTAAACCCTCATGTGCCTTAGCAGAGCACGTTATTCAAAATAACCACATTATGAATTTTCATGATCCAAAAATATTAGATATTGAAAACAATAAACATAAACGTACTTTTCTTGAGATGGTTCATATCAGCAAAGGTTCGAACACAATGAACAAAAAATCTGAAATTGACAATCTTAGCAAAATTTATAATTACATTCTTTCTTTTGAAAAATAATCATAGTTATATCAAATCATAATATTTTTTTTCTAATCTACACTTTATAATTTGGCATTAAATGTTAACCAAATTAATTCATATCACCAATATTTAAAATTAATTTTTTTTTTTTGCTTTTAAACATTTCCTTATTTTTATTATCAAAAAATGTTTTCAAGTCTTTGTAGATGTAGACACCGATATGCTATGACCATAGTTACATTTAGTCTTTGTCAGCCATGTATTTAGAATTTATAAATAAATTTTAAAAATTCAATCAAAATTATATCAAAACTTCAAAATTAATCAATTTTTTAATCTTTTCTAAAATGTTTTCTGAACAATTTTTATTGTTTCTATGTTTTTTGAAATGTTAAACAGCCTTTTTAGTAATAGTATTTTTAATTATGTATTGTAATCAACATTCTTTTATAATCTAAATTCTGGTAAGTTACTCATTAATATTTTTTATTCTTGTGAAATTTATATATATATATATATATATATATATATATATATCTATATATATATATATATATATATATATATATATATATATATATATATATATATATCTATATATATATATATATATATATATATATATATATATATATATATATATATATATATATTTACTCCCAGCGTATGAAGAAGGCCACATATCAAAAGAAACTGCGGTTGAAGTGAGGTCCTGTACAAAGTGAGGTCCAGTATACGGACCTCACTTAGTCAATCAATGTAAGACTTTTTGGTAGACATGTACTGATAGCAAACACTGTTTTTTTACAAAAAAAAGTGGGACCTCACTTTGTATGGTCCACATCAATTTTTAGTTCAGAGATTTTCCGCATAGAGGCGCTGACTTTGGCGTATATTTTCTAACCATGTATATTCTATGCCCTGTTGAATAACTTACGATACACATAGTGAGGACCATACAACTGGCAACATCTGTTCAACCAATCTTTAAAACAGTGGATCGTCAATCGTCGCATAAATTCAAACAGTACAAAAATGTTTAATACTTTAATCCTTTTTGAGAGCCTAGGCGCAAAATTTCGGTCGAGTTCTTTTTAAACGCATTTATTTTTTTTGAATCCTGAGATAACTAATAGGTATTTTAAAAAAATTTAAACGCAAAATAGAAAACTACATTATTCCCGAGGGCAGAAAGTCCCTTGTAATGAACAAAAAGTTTCTTTTGAATGATATATTTAAAATTAAAAATCAGACTATTTTTTTTCACCCCTGTGACTTATTAAAATAAATATTTATAGAAGTTCTCAAGGACTTTCGACCATGGATAATACAGTAATATTTCTTTCTGCGTTTAAATTTTTTAAAAATACTTAAGGTTTTCTCAGTATTCGAAAAAAATGAACGCATTTAAAAATAATTCGAGCGAAATTTTTGCGCATATGCTCTCAGAAAGGCTTAAAATACTATAAATTTTTGTAATCAGTATTTCAATAGTTATTTATGATATAAGTGTTAAAAGTACACGTTTAAGGCACGCATGTGAAAGTTTGCAGAATGAGCGACAGCGAGTTCTGCAATTCACATGAGTGCCTTAAAAATGTACTTTTTAACAGACATATCATGCAATATTTTTTCTACAAACGTAATTACAGGACAATATCTACAAAAACTTTTACTTGAACTTGACTGACATTCGATTTTTATATTTTTTTGACATTACATCAAAATTGCCTATACGATCAATACGAATTGCAGTGCCATAAAAATTTTAAAGCACTAGTGCCTTAAAGCAGCGCCGGATAAAGGGGCGGGCGAGCCGGGCGACCGCCCGGGGCGCCAGAATTTGGGGGCGCCAAATTTTGAGAGACGCTGATATATAAATATAATATTTACCCCCCTCCGTGGCTCAGTGGTAAGAGCACCTGCCTGTGGATCTAAAAAATCCGAAAGGTTGTGGGTTCGAATCTCACCAGGGTCGGAAATTTTTCATTTATTATAAATTAATAAATGAATATAGTTTCTGTCCTCGTGGGATCGGTTCTCACCGGAGGGACCGCAGACGTTCGGATACAATTAGCGTCTCTTTGCAAAGACAATGACGTCGACATTGCAAAGTAACAAGGCGCTTACTCAACACACACTACTTACACATGACACTAGGTACCTAACTGTTCAAAATTACCGTACCTACCATGCCAATGGCCATTAGTTGTCGAGGCATTAGCTAAACAAAAAAAAATATAATATTTTTTACATTCATTATTTTTTTGGACTTTATAGATTATCTTTGGGCTAAGATTACTCTATTAAATAATTGTAACAATAAGAAAACTATTTCTAGCTCACAAAAATTCTCTAATAAAAATAATGCAACCTAAAAATTGTTATGGCTTTTAAAGGTCATTTGTCAGGTAATACCTATCACTTTTATGGTATTACAATGTTATACATACATACTTAAAATACACGAAGATCAGATTTACGAAGTATCAACAAATTTATGAATAGTCAGTGATATTATTATACTGCTGCTTGTCATTATAGCCTCAATGGTTAAATAGTTTTGTCTTCCTGTTCTGTAAACTTTGCTTTATCAACATTGTCGTGTGTCCGTGGGTGTGTAATTTGAAATAAAAAAAAACAAACCAGGTATATCTATATGAATTAGAATTGACAAGTTCTTTTTCATAATATGAATATATAGAAATTTATTTCGAATACTTTGTACGCGTTAAGATGTTTCACTTTTTGCATAAAAACGGCACGAACGACGTATGAAAAAAAGGAATAATAGATTTTTGTATATATCATAAATTGAACGAGTAATTCCAAAATGATTTGTTATTTGAAATATCTCAGTGGCGTACTATGTTTTTCTTTAAAAAAATTCACACCATTTCAACAGTAGATATAAAATTATTAATTTTATGTCAAAAAATGCGCAATAATTACCTCTTAAAACACATCCAATTTAATTTGCATATCTGAACCGGTTTTAGAACAATAAAGAAATCGTCAGTTTGTAAGAAAAATGTCAACACCCCATATCTCGGAAACGAAGTATTTGCTGACATATGCTTATAGAGCAAACTGTCATTATTTTTTCATATAGAATTACCCTTTAAAGTTTGTCGCATTTATTTAGAAACATCCTGTTTTTTCTTGACCACCCTGGATTTCCATAGTTTTTCCTGTATTCTTTCACTTGACCGTTATTTTCAGTTCTTTCTGTTTTTCCAGTCCTGCAGGTTTCTTTTCTAATATTGCTTCGTCCATTTTATCTCTAAAAGATTTTCGGGGTCTGTCTCTGTTCCTTCTTATATACTCGATAGGTTATAATGTTAATATAATGTTATATGTTACATACATTTATATTGCAATTCAGTTTGCTCAATTTTCCTCCCGAAAAATTCCCCAACCAATTCAACCTATAAAAATTTTCCCATGTGCTTTCAAATTACCCTAAAAATGGGCGAAAGTAACCCAATCTGGCATCTCTGATTCGTCGCTCGTTGTAGACGGCGTCGGTGTATATTGCGTTGTCAATTGGGATATTCCCAAAACTCCCAAAAGTGATGATCCTACCGATCTACCGACATGTCCCTAGGATCTATCGAGTTTAAAAAAATATCCAAATGACATATTTTACTTAAGAGGAAACAGTAGCGATCAACAGGTAGCGAAAACGCGTTCCAAGATTGCGGCTGTAATTTTGAATATTTTTTCGAGATATGTGGCACACGTATTCGTAATATAATAAAGAATGGCGGTACAGAGCCCAATTTAAAAAATATATTAATATGTGGAAATTACTCTGTAATTAAATACAATAGATATTAAAAAAACGAGCCTGTACCGCCACTAAGAAGAACAAAAAAATACACTTTCTTCAAATAAACTTTTTTATCCGATGCCTAGATTTTGTGTCATTTTGGAACTACTAAAATTTTTTATTTCATTAGTAGTTCCAAAATGACACAAAATCTAGGCATCTGATAAAAAAGTTTATTTGAAGAAAGTGTATTTTTTTGTTCTTCTTAATGGCGGTACAGACTCGTTTTTTTAATATTGTATTTATTTACAGAGTAATTTCCACATATTAATATATTTTTCAAATTGGGCTCTGTACCGCCATTCTTTATTATATTATAAATACGTGTGCCAAATATCTCGAAAAAATATTCAAAATTACAGCCTCAATCTTGGAAAGCGTTTTGGCTACCTGTTGATCGCTACTGTATCACCTTAAAAATAAATTCGATAAACCAATTCATCATTTATTGCCATCAAAAAATTTCAGTAGGTAGTATTTTTTAACACGTTTGTATAATACCTTTCATTTCCTAAGAATTATGTATTATTTAAAAATTACATAATGGTAATTCCTAATCGTATTTCGGTATTCACATTTCATACAAGAGTCTCAAAGTACTCATGTATAAACAATTTTTTAGATGATTTTGGGAATATCGATTTCAAGCAGATCACATACCTTTTTATGTAAATATTCATGTGTTTCATAAAAGCTGATGTGACACTTTCGTCCAGTTCTTTATTAGTAAATAAAAGTTGAATTATGGTTGTTTGGGTTAATAATTACTTCGCATATTATTTATAATACATATAGTAGGGGAGCAAAGTATGCTAAATGTGCAGTCACTCGAGCGCTTTGGGGACCTATTGGGTTGTGATTATTAGGTTCTAAAACCAAAAAATTTAAGTAAAATTTTCCATTTTAGTGGGGACTTTCCATATTTTAATTTAATTTTCTATTTCCAACACCCGTTTTCTCCGATTATAGCGCCACCTATCCGTAATTAGAAAAAACGTTTCGAATAAAAGTTGCTTATTTTTACGCAAAGAATCCAAATCTGAAATAAAAAAAGGAGTTCCTATTTAAGATTTTAAAGTAACCCCCCCCCCCCCGTGGGGGTCGTGTTTGGTACCATTCGATAGATTTCAGAAAAAATATTCAGAAATTGTAGTGTATTACCTATAAGCAGTTACCGTTAAGCCGGGTCCAGACTATGTAACAAAACATGTTAAATAACAAAGTTTTGTAACTTGTTACAAAAAACAACAAGTTTTAAAACACAGTGTTGTATAACATTTTTCTGGTTATATAGCATGTTTTATGTTATCCAACAGATGTCGGTAAACATCAAAGAAAGTTATAAAACCGCACCGCGACTGATCTACACCTAAAAACATGTTATTGAAACATTCTCTGGCATAGTACCTACGCGAGCAGCAACCGTTGGAGTCATATCGCCTTGTTCATTCTGGAGTGATTGTGCTAGATTTTTCTTTGCTCTGTTCACGTAGGGTCATTTACGCGATGAAATTGTCGAAAGAACTGACTACTCATTTAATTGAGCTATTTCGTAAGTAACGAGTATTATGGGATTGCTATGGGATGAGCTACATTTATTGATTTAAAAAACAAATAAAAAACACGATGAATAGACTGAAATAGAAGTGAAAATAGATACAGAAACTGTAGTTAAAACTAATGCACGTACGCCTATAACTCAAGCCAACAAAAGAAAAGCAGTACGCGGAACCTTAACAGCAAATCGGTGCAAATCAACTCTAAATTTGACATAAATACTATTCTCTACAGAGCAGAGTGTTCAGACATAAAACCTGTAACATTCACTTCATTCGCTACACAGATGCAGACTGCTTCATCAGCTACTCAAACAGGCACTCAATCATACAATATATCTGAGCCTTTCTATTCCGTCCACTACACCTACATCCGCTACTTCTCCAGCTACACCAATTCAAACAGACAGTGACACTCAATCATGAACAGGTGAAGACGATAATACTGAGGAATTAAATTTTACACAAATGTTATACTTCCTCTCTGAAACAATGAGTAAAAAGTTTAAAAAATATACTTTGCTAATAATATAACTGTTAATCTTTCTCTTATTGGAATTGCATCTCGAAATGTCTTTCCTGCCTATTTTATGGCCGATGTCATTTATAAGAAATTCAAAATCAGAACTTTCTATTCTTAAGAAGTTTTTAAAACTGCCATCACATTTAATGTCTCCTGTCGATGGGTCTATGTTATCTCTTTCCAGATCAGCTAAAAGAGCTGTACCACTACCTATATTTTGCTCGAGCTGCTAATGAAGGACACATCCAAAATATTAATTTAACACGCCGGTGTCGCCTCCACAATATTACACAAGCTGCTGTTGCTATGAAGAGATCCTCCATACTTATATGACGCAATTCTATATACTACCTAACCTACCAGCTATCCATCTAAATGCTGCAAAATTTATGCGCATGTTGTTGTTTTGTTTTTTGTTATATAGTCTGGATACTCATGCTATATTATACCAAGTTACATAACAAAGTTGTACAACAAATTTGTTGTACAACTTTGTTATTAGCATGTTTTGTTACATAGTCTAGACCCGGCTTTAGAAGTTCCCCGTTTCAGGAAAAAATATTGTCTTAAGAGCGATAGCCTAGTGACCTAGTGGGTAGACCTCGGATCTCGGATTCGTAAAGCAGAGGTTTCTAATTCTAGATGGAATCATCCTCTGCACATGGTCCAACCATCTAAGTCTTTGCGCCTTAATTACTGCTAGTATGTTAGGATCTTGATAGAGCTCAGTTTCCCACCGGGTGGAACAACAACTCTTGATGTTTTTTTGTTGTGACCCATGTTTCAGAGGCATACGTTACTATCGGCCTTATTACGGTCTTTTAAGTTCTTAGTTTTGCTCTTCGTGATATATGTTTACTTCTTAACAACCCATTAAAAGCAAATATAGCGCGGTTGCCCGACATAATTCTCTTTTGTATTTCTTCTTCACAGTTAGGATCTCTTGTGAAGACAGTTCCCAAGTACTCAAATCTCTAAACTTCTTCGAATTTATACTGTGTTCCCTTCGCTGTTGTCATTGTTATGTATTGCCCCCGAACGAATTGCTTATTTGTTCATTCCATATACTTTGTTTTTGCTTCATTTATATACAATCCTTTGGTTGCTGCCCTCTCCTCGAGTTTCATGACTGTTTCTATAAGTTCTATTTTGCTCCTAGCCAAGATTACCAAATCGTCTGCGAATGCCAAGCACTGATGTTTTTTGTGGTAGATCAGACCTGTTCTATTAATGTTTGCTTCCTGTATAACCTTTTCTAGTAATATGCTAAACATTATAGACGATAATGGATCACCCTGCCGCAGTCATTGTTTGACCTCAAAGCTTTCTATTATAGTATTGTTTATCTTGACTTTATCATACTGATATATCATACTGATATTGTTTAAAAACACTAATAATATTGATATAAAATGTTAATCAATTTTATTTATTGTTATAAGAATCAAAGGTAAATATGATTAGGCGAATGAAGCCTTAGGTTTCGCAGTCAATATCCCAACCACACACACATGTTGCAATCTATTTCAATACGGTTTATAGTACAAACTATACACTTAGTATTAAAATAGTCTGATATATTTTTTTAGTTGAGGACACTTGTTCACATTGCATTGTTTCAGG
The DNA here is from genome assembly GCF_917563875.1 of Diabrotica virgifera virgifera. Taxonomy (NCBI): domain Eukaryota; kingdom Metazoa; phylum Arthropoda; class Insecta; order Coleoptera; family Chrysomelidae; genus Diabrotica; species Diabrotica virgifera. The sequence goes on along the minus strand of NC_065446.1, from coordinate 156,335,823 downwards.
ATAAGGTGAAATATCTTCAATAAATGGAAAAAAGCCTGTATGTCATATATTATAATACTTTCTATACTCTTAATATGTAGTCTCGTATAAATTTGTAGTGACATGATTTTAAGTATAAGAACAAGAAGCTTGCAACAATTTTCAGAGAAAATAGAAAACTAAAACTATTTTAAAATGATTATTCGAAATAAAACATATGATCATATTCACTGTATTTGCCATGTAGTGGAATAACTGTAAAATTAAGTCAGTAAAAAAGGTACATTAAGTTTAATTAAATTAAGTAAATCATCTTGTATACTAAAATTAAAGTTGGAAAATTGTCGTTTCAAAATGAAAATCGACAGGGGCAACAGTACCTATACTAAAATACACTCTGTATAGATAATTATGTCAATGTTAATAATACTGGATAGAGAATTGAATATCGTTTCAAATGAGCTAGCACACGCCCCTATTCCCTATTTAAAAATAAGGGGTGGGGGAAATGGAAGGGAGGGGGTTGACAAATGACAGATATGTATGTACCGTAAAAACTGTGTTCCCCTTAGATCAAAAGTCGGGCTTTTATATTTATATGTTAAGTTCAATATAAATTTCACATAACTGAACTATCACTGTATCCTCCATTTTGATTATTATTGTTCTCAACTAACGCTATTTTCAAAATTCTTGCTTTCCTATCCATCTTTAACGTAAATTATTAAAAAATATAAAACTATTTCTTTATTAACGCTAGTCTCCGATAAGGCTACCGTGATTTAATGCTGAGGTACTAAAATGTTATAAAATTAACAAACAGTACGAGCAAGAACAAAGAGTCCACATCCTTCTTATAACTACAAGTGACTGAAACAACGAAACAATAATAATTCTTACTGTGTTATACAGAAAAAGGCAGTAGAAACGATTAATCTCATATTTATCGACAACACTGTATGGTCCTCACTTGATGAGCTGTAAGGAAATATACACGTAAAGTTGTCCTCACTTTGTGCGCATAACGAAAAAGTATATACAGTCTCACTTTAATAGCTGTGTGTAATGGCCTCACTTGGGTGGCAATATACTTGAACAATACGGGGCACATATACGTAATCTTTTTTGTGTATACTCGTCATTTTTTAATTGCTATTTACTTGTCAAGGTCACCATGAAGAGTTGAAACGATTATGTCTACGTTTTCTACCGGTCCTCACTAAGTGCGCGTAATGTCAGGACCTCACTTTGATATCTGTGCATAAATATATATATATATACATCCTACTATCAATTTGGCATCGATACATTATGCATTTACCATCGATTTGGCATCGTCTTGCAAAGTGGCATCTGTATATCGATGCCACTTTACACTACCTTAATAACTTTTTTTCTGCACTTGTTACCAGAAGTCTAATCAACTCGGTAGTTAGAGATTTGATTTCTTGATGTTACTTTAATATATCAGCTTTCTTTGTTTATCCCTTACTAAGTTATATAAGTTTATTCCATAAAATGTTTGAGTCCAAAATGATGGTACAGTGAAAATATTATATACATTTAGTTCAGTGTTTTACCGTTTTGTCGCTGCCGCTATATACATGAAAACGTATATCCCACTTTCATTATCAATCATTTTGGCATCAGAAATTTGGCATCACTGTTGAATATAATATTATCCACACCGAAAAATAGGCAATTTGAGAATGTATATATTATTTTCATCAACAAATCATTCTGGCATCATGTTGTTTTCACCCAATTTTGAAAAAATGTGAAAACTTTGTATTATCCACGTCCGTCTGTCTGTAATCACAACTCCTCCGTCAACATACCAGCTAGAATGACAAATGAGGTGTCAACTGAAAGCTGATAATCCAAGGATGGTACTAAAGGTGAGATATTTGACCTTGGCGGTCTTTTTTTCGGTCTGTCCGACCGCGAATATAATTTCTCCATCATTATACCAGGTAGAATGACAAATGAGGTGTCAAATGAAAGCTTATAATCCAAGGATGGTACTAAAGGTGAGATATTTGACCTAGGCTGTCTTTCCGTCGGTCCGTACGACCGCGAATATAACTCCTTCGTCATTATACCAGGTAGAATGACAAATAAGGTGTAAAATGAAAGCTTATAATCCAAGGATGGTACTAAAGTTGACATATTTGACTTATGCGGTCTGTGCGTCGGTCCCTCCGACCGCGAATATAACTCCTCCATTATTATACAAGCTTGAATGATAAATGAGGTGTCAAATAAATGCTTATAATCCAAGGATGGTACTAAAGGTGAGATACTTGACCTAGGCTGTCTTTCCGTCGGTCCGTACGACCGCGAATATAACTTCTCCGTCATTATACCAGGTAGAATGACAAATGAGGTGTCAAATGAAAGCTTATAATCCAAGGATGGTACTAAAGGTGAGATATTTGACCTAGGCTGTCTTTCCGTCGGTCCGTACGACCGCGAATATAACTCCTCCGTCATTATACCAGGTAGAATGACAAATGAGGTGTCAAATGAAAGCTTATAATCCAAGGATGGTACTAAAGTTGACATATTTGACTTGGGCGGTCTGTGCGTCGGCCCCTCCGACCGCGAATATAACTACCAGCTTGAATGATAAATGAGGTGTCAAATAAAAGATTATAATCCAAGGATGGTACTAAAGGTGAGATATTTGACCTAGGCTGTCTTTCCCTCGGTCCGTACGACCGCGAATATAACTTCTCCGTCATTATACCAGATAGAATGACAAATGAGGTGTCAAATGAAAGCTGATAATCCAACGATGGTACTAAAGGTGAGATATTTGACCCAGGCTGTCCTTCCGTCGGTCCGTACGACCGGGAATATAACTCCTCCGTCATTATACCAGGTAGAATGACAAATGAGGTGTCAAATGAAAGCTGATAATCCAAGGATGGTACTAAAGGTGAGATATTTGACCTTGGCTCTCTGTCCGTCGGTCTGTCCGACCGCGAATATAACTCCTCGATCATTATACCAGGTAGAATGACAAATGAGGTGTCAAGTGAAAGCTTATAATCCAAGGATGGTACTAAAGGTGAGATATTTGACCTAGGCTGTCTTTCCGTCGGTTCGTACGACCGCGAATATAACTCCTCCATCATTATACCAGCTTGAATGATAAATGAGGTGTCAGATGAAAGCTTATGATCCAAGGATGGTACTAAAGGTGAGATATTTGACCTAGGCTGTCTTTCCTTCGGTCCGTACGACCGCGAATATAACTTCTTTGTCATTATACCAGGTAGAATGACAAATGAGGTGTCAAAGGAAAGCTGATAATCCAAGGATGGTACTAAAGGTGTGATATTTGACCTAGGCGGTCTGTCCGTCGGTCCGTACGACCGGGAATATAACTCCTCCGTCATTATACCAGGTAGAATGACAAATCAGGTGTCAAATGAAAGCTGATAATCCAAGGATGGCACTAAAGGTGAGATATTTGACCTTGGCGGTTTGTCCGACCGCGAATATAACTCCTCGATCATTATACCAGGTAGAATGACAAATGAGGTGTCAAATGAAAGCTGATAATCCAAGGATGGTACTAAAGGTGACATATTTGACCTTGGCGGTCTGTCCGTCGGTCTGTCCGACCGCGAATATAACTCCTCGATCATTATACCAGGTAGAATTACAAATGAGGTGTCAAATGAAAGCTTATAATCCAAGGATGGTACTAAAGGTGACATATTTGACTTAGGCGGTCTGTGCGTCGGCCCCTCCGACCGCGAATATAACTCCTCCATTATTATACCAGCTTGAATGATAAATGAGGTGTCAAATAAAAGATTATAATCCAACGATGGTACTAAAGGTGAAATATTTGACCCAGGCTGTCCTTCCGTCAGTCCGTACGACCGGGAATATAACTCCTCCGTCATTATACCAGGTAGAATGACAAATGAGGTGTCAAATGAAAGCTAATAATCCAAGGATGGTACTAAAGGTGAGATATTTGACCTTGGCGGTCTGTCTGTCGGTCTGTCCGACCGCGAATATAACTCCTCGATCATTATACCAGGTAGAATGACAAATGAGGTGTCAAATGAAAGCTTATAATCCAAGGATGGTACTAAAGGTGAGATATTTGACCTAGGCTGTCTTTCCGTCGGTTCGTACGACCGCGAATATAACTCCTCCATCATTATACCAGCTAGAGTGATAAATGAGGTGTCAAATGAAAGCTTATAATCCAAGGATGGTACTAAAGGTGAGATATTTGACCTAGGCAATCTTTCTGTCGGTTCGTACGACCGCCAATATAACTCCTCCGCTATTATACCGGGTAGAATTACAAATGAGGTGACAAATGTCAAAGTTCAGTAAAAATGACTCAAAATTAGTAAATTCGTATATCAATCCACGCAAAGTTTCACGTAAAATTCAAATATCGTCTTCCAGTTCTACTTTCGATTACTTTGGGTGAAAACCTAGGACTTACGAAGTCCAATTACTTGTTTTGTTTAAAAATAAGGCATATCATAGACATGCCTTAGGCATCATAGAAGACAATGACACAGAAAAATCAAAACACAGCAGCATGTCAAAAAGGCCTTAGTTATGTATCTTCGGTCCTATTCAGGGCCTATTTTACCACTAGGCCCGTGAGGCACCTGCCTCGGGCCCGTATTTGAATGGGGCCCGGAAAGATTACCAAACAAAACATGTTTATTACAATAACAAAACAAATTTTCAAAATTCTTTCATTTTACAAACAGGCAATGATAAATGATAACCAAAAGAAACACATCAAAGAAACATGAAACGTAAATTACGTTTCATGGAAATAAACCACAGCTAAACAAATATATATCCGGCCACTTATGAAACTCTCCGAAAATAAAAATGTGTCATGAGCATGAATCATACTCGTTTCATTGGTAGGCGGACTTTGAGATTTGTTTAGCAGTGTTTTCTTTTCATAAAACATGTTTTTCGTTTCATGTTTCATGTTTTTCGTTTCATGTTTCTTTGGTGTGCGGCTTGGCTAAGAGGTATAATTAAGTGGATAGGCGCAAACTTTCGGCTGCAATGCTTTTTAAATGCATTCTTTTTTCGAATTCTTCAAAAAGTAATAAGTATTAAAAAAAAATTAAACGCAGAATGAAAGATTGCATTATTACCGAGGCCGAATGTCCCTTAGAATAAATAAAAAGTTTCTTTTGAATAAGACACATATTTAAAATTAAAAACTAGACTCAATTTTCTCTTCTTTTCACCCCTGTAACTTATTAAAATAAACATTATCGAATATTTCAGGGACTTTCGGCCCTCAGTAGTAACGTAATCTTGCGTAACAAATGCATTTAAATAGCATTGAAGCCGAAAGTTTGCGCCTATTCCCTTAAACAATGTTTAATTGTTAAAATATAAAATTTTATTCATTGTTATTAAAAATTTTATTTTCTTGTGCAACTATATTTCTATTAAATATAATTAATACATTTAAAAAAGTTATTATTATTATTAAACTGTATTTAAGGGCCCGAACATTGTGTAGTGCCTCGGGCCTGATTTGAAGTAAAATAGGCTCTGGTCCTATTAGTCCAATCGTGATGTATAGCACCTCAAATGATAGGATTTGACAAACAGAATACAATGACATAGAAAAATCAAATACAACAGCATGTCAAAAGGGCCTTAGTAGCGTATCTTCGGTCCTATTAGTCCAATCGTGACGTACAGCATCTTAAATAATAGGACTTCATAAATAGAATCATATTTGACACAAACAAATCAAATACAGCAACAAGTCAAAAGGGCCTTTGTTATGTATCTTCGGTCCTATTGGTCCAATCGTGACATACAGCAACTCAAATGATAGGGTTAAACGAACAGAATACAATGACACAGAATAATCAATTACAGCAACATGCCAAAAGGGCCTTATTTACGTATCTTCGCTCCTATTGGTCCAATCGTGGAGTACAGCACCTCAAATAACTGGATTTGTCAAATAGAATACAATGACATAGAAAAATCAAATAGAGCAGCATGTCAAAAGGGCCTTAGTCTTGTATCTACGGTCCTATTGGTCCAATCGTGATGTTCAGCACCTCAAATAATAGTATTTGACAAATAATATAAAATGGCACAGAAAAATCAAATACAGCAACATGTTAAAAGGGCCTTAGTCATGCAGCTTCGCTCCAATTGATCCAATCGTGACGTACAGCGCCTCAAACGATGGGATTTAACGGGCAGAATGCGGCTGTAGACAAATCAAAATGGCGGCATGTAATAGCACTTTAAAATTGTAGAAATAAAATGGATTAACGCACAGAGGTGTATGACATATTATGTGACAGTATTTAACAAATTGAATACGATTACATATGTCCAGTTTTTGACAAGTGACTTCTCTACATGATAAACGCGAAAAGGCTCCGTTCGTTCACTGTTCGACATAGGCCTCCCGTTCACTGCATATATCCACTGCTTCCTGAAGCCGTGACATAAGAGGATAGAGTTTAACGAATTAAACGACAAAGAAGACTGCGGGAAAAACAGGACCATCCTTTGTATACTCCACAGGAAAGCATTATATATTCAACGTTAGAATTATGTTATAGTATAAGGGTATATATTTTTAAATGATAAATATATTTTTTTATTTAGTACATTCCGTACCTTTTTTAAACATGATCAGGAGAATTTGTTGCCTGAAGTCTATAAAAGAATTTCCTAACAATCCTTGTGTTATGGATTATTTTTGAGAATGTGTTTAAAAGGTAGCTTACATGCTTATTGTTCAATGGTCTTATCAGTTTTAAGCGCTTGTCTTTTTGTAGGGCTATTAATTGTGATTTCAACCATTCTTGCGGGACAATGCCTTTTCAGTAAATGAAGTGAATATTGTTATACATTTAATTTTTTCCTCAATTAATTGGATGCCCCCTACTGGTGTTTGGTCTAAGCTTACAGCTTTTCCCCATTGAAGCTATTTTATAACTAATTATAATTAGGGGTACGGAAGTTTCGCAAACAAAAACATGAATTTCGCATTTACTTTTTTTATAATTACAAAATTTCGCATTTATTTTTAACTACGAGTAAAACAACAGAAAACATTAAGTAAAAGCTAGCATCGTTGTAATTTCGACATTAGACTCTTTAAGAGCTGTTCTTCGATCTGTCACTACAATATTATATGTGCTGAAGAATCGTTCTGACTCCAAATGCTCTGTAATGCTGCTTTAGCAAATGACGGAAAACTGCACTGTGTAGCAATTGTGTCTTGTGTCACACAGATATAGGTCATCTGTTGCAAATTCTTTGACTCGATCACTCAAAATTGTTTTAGGGCGTCCCATTTTAGGGGATACTTTAAGTAACTTTATGTTACTATGAAAACTTTTTTGATAGACCATGTTCTTAATAAAAATTGACGGAATGAGCACTGATTGTCCTGTTTGACTAATTTATATGTTTTGAAAATAAGAATTAGCCGACTTTTATTCCTACTTAGATTTTTACCAATACAAAAGACCGAAATGCGGATAACAACAGTCAGATTATTTATATTTCTCAAAGAATCAACATTGAAAAATATGAATTCCTTATCTTATCTTTATCTATTTAATGATGAACAATGAAAGTTCCTTCTGTTTCAACACGTGTTAGAAAAATAAACAACCTTTCAAAAATTATGTACAATAGAAAACTTTCCGTAAAATCTTTCCATGCCTTATTTACTACGTAACTACCTACTTATTTACGGGCGAGTTGGGCACCTGCAGGTATTTCGCGGAAATAAACAAAAACTCCATATTTCACATTTATCGCATTTATGTTCAAAATTTCGCCGAAATTCGCATCTATTTCGTAAAAACGAAAATTCCGTACCCCTAATTATAATAAAACAGTTGGTCCAGAATCATTATCTCGTTGACTGTTTCTTGTTTATCGTTGATAATTCTGCCGTTTGAACCTTCTGATAATCCATATATTTTCTCTATCTGCTCTTAAAGTGTGTTTATTATATTATTTTCTTTCTCATTTAATTTACACCGATCCAGACTAGTATAGCTCCATATAACAGTTCTAGTTCTGCAGTAACGAATCAATACTTTTATTTAGCACATTAATTTTTGTTTTGTCTTCGGGTCTATTAAATAATTTTCTTGCACTCTTTTTCTCGCAATTTTTAATTATCCATTTATTACTCTACTTGTCTTATTTTTTGAATATACGACTTGAATAAAGACTTTAATGTTTTTCCAGTCGTTATTGTTTAGTAGACTGGAATATTGAGATATTAATTCTTTACATTACATATTTGTCTTTCGGTGATTTTCTATTATTAATATGAAGCTGGAAGTGTTAGGTTACACTGGTTTTTGATATTTGGTCCAGAGTTCCCTCTCAATTCTTTTGTCGGATTTCTCTTTAATATTATCGCAGCTGCATGCACTGGTACTAGGTTCTGAGTGCTCAGGTGACCTTTGAAGGACTCCCAATTACTCTATTTCGTCCACTTCTTCTGAGGTGGGTTCAGAAGTGGATATCAACTTCTATTCCATTATTCCATATCTATTTATATGCCATCTAATGATTTTACTTTAAATTTAGCTGCTTGATCATCTTCATGAGTAATAAAATTTTTGTTATTTTTGCTACTTAGCATAAAGCATTAGAAAGTCTGTAAGCTTTTTTTGTGAACTGCTGAAGTGCGTCCTATAAAAGTAGACATATTTTCGTGAAAAACATGTTTTCATGAAAATTCTTTAATTTTATACAATATGTTCAATACAGCGATTTTAACGGTTTTACAAATTTTTTATGTCGATGCCGTGCGCATAATACGATTCTGAAAGCTCTGAAAAATAGTTATTTTTTTCTTCAATTATCTCAGCTGATTTTTTTATTTACGAGTCATTTCTTCAGATTTGGGAACACTTAATAATCGGAGGGGGCCAAGTCAGGAGACTAAGCCGCATGAGAAAGTAATTCGAACCCCAACTCGAATTTTTGCTACTGTGACAACGCTCTTGTGAGTCGATGTATTGCCTTAGGTCTTGAGAACACTTTAAAGAACACTTTTTTCTTCTGTTTATAGAGTCGTTTTTCATTCATCACATACTGGAACTCACCACATAAATTTTGAAGACCCTGACATCAAAACTGTATTAAATTATATGTGATCTAAGTAAGTTATAGAAAAAGTCAGAATAGATAGAGTAGAACACTTATAAAAAAATTGTAACAAGCAATTGGACATCGTAAGTTCTAATTTTTCACCCAAGGTGACCGGAAGTTGAACCGGCAGTCGATATTTGAACTCTTCGTGTAACTTTTTGTCAGTTGATATGACGGATGAATTTTGTTCACCGACAGACATGGACGAACAGACAGGCATGAAACCGGAAGTATGTATTTGTTCTGGTCTTTCTTAGTCGCGTTGAATAATAGTTTGTACTATTTCGACGAATTTAAAACAGTACTTTCGGTTGCAACTCTGGAACAGCCAGTCCGAGGTCAAACTTCTCACATAAAATATCATATTTTGGTTATAGGCTTTCATTTGACACCTTATTTGTCATTCTTTCTGTCCTACTAACAGAGGAGTTGTGTTTATTGACGGACAGACATGGATAATTCTAGGTTTTCACATTTAATAATAAAAACAATAATTATATAATTCAGTTAACCTGACTATGTCATTGTGAGAATGACTTCTTATCTAAAAGTGACAACGGCAATCATTCCATTCACTCACGGTAAAATATCGCAAAACCTCCAGATTTTAAAGAACCGCTTGGATTGACATGAAATTTGGCACACACGTAGCTAAGATGCCAAAGAAAAAAATGAGATTATGCCGATATGTTCTCTTGCCCTGGATGTGACTTTCACCCCTTCTTGGGGTGAAAAAACATACGTTCAAAATAAGTCCGGGAGTGGATAAACTGACTAATTCTAATTCTAAGCAAATTTTGTTCTATAAAAGTTTTAAACGGCTGAAAATATTATAAGAATTTTTTGCTCTACATTGTGCTTTCTATCTATACCTTTAAGGAACGCACTATTTTCGGGGACACCCTGTATATGATCTGTAAGTTGCATTGGTTAAAAATGCTTATTTTGAAAGGGGTTTTGTTGAAAGGGCTCTAACGAATCACTAGTCACGAGTATGTATATGCAAATTTTAAACAGCCATATCTTAACCAATTTTTGTCTTCCAGAAAATCAAAAAATCCCAAATATTTAAAAAAGCAAAACCTACATTTTTTACTCTTTAAGATATTTGGTATCACTAATAATTTTTAAGTTATTTTGAAAAAAGTCTTTTTTTTTCAAAATTAATGATTTAAAATTTACTTTAAAACCAAATTTTTTCACAAATAAGCACTTTGAACTGATGAAACTTACAAACACAAACAATACATAAAGTTACTTGTGAAGTGGTAACGATTAATTCCATTTGGGCTGTTAATTAGAGGGAGATTTTTACGATATTTTTAACCAAAAAATAAGGAACAACTGTATTTTGAGCGTAACTTGTTTACTCTTGCTGCTAGAAACTTTTTAAAAAAATAAAAATAAACGTTTTCTTAAACACTTTAAAAAAGTTGTAATAAGTTTTCCCAGAAAAGTGTTTCATTTTTTTTATTTCACGTTAAAATATTCGATTTGGAATTTGACATATAAGAGCTTATTTTTCACTATAGTCTGTTTTTAAACCAAGAGGAGTAATTCAAATTTCCCGCGCCGTAAACCTTGTTTGTAATTGGTACAATCTTAGGCAATTTTACTCATATCAAATTTTGACAATAATGACATTTATAAAATTTTAACACTATTGGCATTTCATAGGTTAGTTTATTTATTTTATCAGCGATTTTTGCATTTTCTGCGTTATTCCTTTTATTTTTAGATTTTTAGTCAATATTACCGTCAAAGGCCGATATGATCAACCAAAAAAGAAGATGTATCTGAAGATATTTCTAGTGACTTTCTTGGGTGTGAATCTGTCCTTTTACCCTAATAGCACAAGGACGTCCAATGGACGTCCATAGGACGTCCTTCACGGACTTTAAGGACGTCCGTTTACGTCCGAGGAACGTCCTTTATACGTCCTATTTTGGTCCAAATGTCGCGCTACCGAACGTCCATTGGACGTCCATCTAAGGTCCGAGGGGACGTAAATTGGACTTTAATCGGACGTAAATTGGACCTTAATCGGACGTCCTAGGGGGCCTAAAAATGGACCTTAACAGGCCGTCCTAGTTTGGTCCAAAGCCACATTGCCAAATGTCCAATGGACGTCCACCTAACGTCCGAGGGGACCTAAATTGGACCTTAATCGGACGTAAATTGGACGTTAATCGAACGTAAATTGGACCTTAATCGGACGTAAATTGGACCTTAATCGGACGTCCTAGGGGACGTAAATTGGACCTTAACAGGACGTCCTAGTTTGGTCCAAATGCCTCGTTGCCAAACGTCCAATGGACGTCCATCTAACGTCCAATGGACGTCCACCTAAAGTCCGAGGGGACGTTCGGTGGACGTCAATTGGACCTTCATAGGACGTCCCAGTTTGGTCCAATGTCGTGCTGCCGAACGTCCATCTAACGTCCTGAGAGGACGTTCGGTGGACGTCTAGCGACGATATTTAGACCTGTGGAGAATGTATTGTGGGAAATAAAAAATACATTTTTTAAGGAACTTATATTACATCTTATATTAAATTACAATTATTGGATATTACATTATTTACATTAAATTACAATTACACTTCTCCAAGAAATTAACGCACCACCTTAAAATGATGCATTTTTGATGTCTCGAATTACCTAAACCTGTTGTCCAATCTCAGTGATTTTTTTTATAATATTATAGCCTAGGCTACAAGGTTACCTCTTTAAGCTTGTCATGAACGGGGAGCTATACTGTAATATATTATGTATATTATATCATATCACTCCCTATAGTAATGAGTGAGCCTGGAGACACGGAACTAATGGTTCCGTGTGTGCAGGCTCTCTCATTACTATAGAGAGCTATGTGATATAATATATATTACAGTATATAGCTCCCCGTGCATGACAAGCTTAAGGAGGTAACCTATAGCCTAGGCTATAATATTATAAAAAAAATCACTTAGATGGGACAACTGGTTTAGGAAATTCGAGACATCAAAAATGCTCAATTTTTAAGGTGGTGCGTAATGGGCTGTATATTATACATATACATATTATTTCAAATCGACACCTTGCTCATTTGGAGATAATGGACAATTTCTTAAAAAGAAGATATTCTATCTATGTATACTTATTATACAGAGAGCACGTAAAGGTTGGAATAAATTCATTTTTTTTTGAGAATGGAGGATTTTGGAGAAAAATCCCGAAACAGGTCAATTTTTGTTTTTAAATTACGACTTTTTGGCATATATATCATACTAGTGACGTCACCCATCTGGGCGTTATGACGTCATCGATGATTTTTTTAAATGAGAATAGGAGTCGTGTGATAGCTTATTTGAAAGTAATTCAATTCTCTATTCAGTAATATAAATATTAACATAATTATTTGTACAGGGTGTCCAAAAATTTTTTTTTTGATTAAATTAATTGACATGGAAAGAAGAATGTATGTAATTTATTTAATTCAAAATATATTTTACTGCTCTCAGAAAACAAAAAAATGTTTATTTGAAAAATATTCATGGCTTTTCGCTTAAATTAAATATTCAAACTGTCACGAGGCTGGTGGGTGGCTGCTTTAATATTGAATTTAAGCAAAAAACAATATTTATTTGCCAAATAAACATTTTTTGTTGTCTTCTGATAGCAGTAAAATGTATTTTGAATTAAATAAATTACGCACATTCTTCTTTTTGTCAATTAAATTAATTCAAAAAAATTTTTTTGGACACCCTGTATAAATAATTATGTTAATGTTTATATTACTGAATAGAGAATTGAATTACCTTTCAAATGAGATATTATACGATCCCTATTTTCATTTAAAAAATTCATCGATGACGTCATCACGCCCAGATGGGTGACGTCACTAGTATAATATATATGCCAAAAAGTCGTAATTTAAAAATAAAAATTGACATGTTTCAGGATTTTTTTCCAAAATAGTCCATTCTCGAGAAAATGAATTTATTCCAACCTTTACGTGCTCACTGTATAGTGTAATATTATATTATAATATTATAATAATCATTCAACTTTTGTCTAATTTTTTTTCATCCGCCTTCGCTTTCTGTCTTTAGATAATTCAATATTATAAATAGATTATAAAATACTGAGATAAATATTTTTGCTTACTAGGTACAATAACCAACCCAATCTGTTTGACAAAAGAACCGTTATGGGTAAAGGTAATAAGTTAAGACGAACAAAAGGCGACCGCGGTAGCGAAACTTTCCTTTAACAATTGTAATTCAAAATTCAAGGAAGTCTATACTTTATAGAAAATCAAAAAGATTGGCTAGAATACAAATATGTACTTATACAGAGTGTTTGGTAAAGAATAGGCCATAGATTAACCTTAGATTTCGGAGGGTAAAATAGGTCGATTTAAGTTAACTTACGTTAGTACTAAAGTTGATAATAACCGAAATACAAGGTGTCAAATTTAAACTTTTATTTTATTTATTCTTGAATATTTCCTAACAAGCATGGGATAATATCACGAAATTTGGTAAGCGGGGTTTTTTTGGGACAAGAAATCTAAATTCAACACCAAAATTGATGTATTGCCCAGGAAATAATCAAGAATAAAATAAAAGTTTAAATTTGACACCCTGTATTTCGGTTATTATCATCTTTCGTACTAAAGTAAGTTAGCTTAAATCGACCTATTTTAAGCTCAGTAATCCAAGGTTAAGCTATGGCCTATTTTTTACCAAACACCCATAAGATTGAAAAATGTATGAAAAATATACCAGAAAGAATAAGAAATATATATCAAAGAGCATGAAAAAATATGTAAATGTAATAAAAAACGTAAATAATATCAATGTTTGGATACCAGTTGTCCTGGCTGGTGGTTTTTTCCATCATTCTCGGTGAGTTTGTCCTCTAGGCCATCAGGGATCGATAGGCTATGTCCAGACGGTGGTAGCAGCAGAGTCTGAATGCTTCTTCTTTGGCGTTCACTTACCAAGAAGTGACGGGCTGCAACGTGGAGCTCCAGTAGCTGTCTGGGGTTGATGGCTCCGAAAACTCCTCATCTGATCGAGGAATCAGGAACATAGACTGTTTCGGCACTTCAGAAAAACTCCAGGAGCAGGAATCCTCAGGGTGGTAGATTAAAATGTTGTGCGCCTATGTCAAAGGGGCACATAATAATCCATTGGATGGGCTTATCCATTGATGCTCTAAATGGCCTGATGAGGCGGTCGGACTCTGTGTTATGTTGTGAAACAGCGTCTTCATAGTTTTACGTAATATATAGTATATGTATAAGTATATTATACTTTAATTCGTATATAATATAATTTCTTACATTATGAAAATCAGTGGTTAATGAATAAAACTCTACGCGGGAGCCCTAACGACGACAACGACTGAGAGATCAACTCTCCAACTTCGAACTGATATCGGTGGGTGAATCGAAAATCTATCGCCTATCGTTATAGTTTTGTGAACAGAGGAACCAAGTAGTGGGGGTGATTTTCAGACGTCCACAAAAAGTCCGTATTTCGTCCAGTACGGACGTCCAAAGGACGTTCGTATTTATTCCACCATCGGACGTCCACCATCGGAAGTCCAAAGGACGTACATATTTAGTCCACCGTATTCATATTTATTCCACCCGAAGTACGTCCAACGTCGGACGTCCAAAGGACATCCATTTATAGTCCATAGACATTAGGACTAAGACTGGACCTATTTTGGGCACGGCTACGTATATTCAACTTCAAAAAGATGCTCTTAAGATTCATTTTTAGTACAGATACATTGATAAAAATTATATTTTTGCTTACTAGAATTAATTAGCAAACTTATGTCATCTTGGTAACTAGAATAATAAAACATTGTAACAAATAATTTACAAATAAGATTTTCACACTTTACAAAAAAAAAACATGTTTAGAATATTAAACTGTGCAATTTTGAATTAAATATAATTATCTTTTCGATGTAAACTATTTTATTAACATAATTAAGTTAATATTTTATTGAATTATTTTGCTATTTTATCCCGTAATTCGTATAATATGTCGAATATGGACGATCAGCAAACGTCCGTATTTCGTCCAGTACGGACGTCCAAGGGACGTTCATATTTATTCCACCCGAAGGACGTCCAACATCGGACGTCCGAAGGACGTACATATTTAGTCCACCGAAGGACGTCCAACGTCGGACGTCCGAAGGACGTACATATTTAGTCCACCGAAGGACGTCCAACGCCGGACGTCCAAAGGACGTCCATTTATAGTCCATGGACGTTAGGACCAAAAATGGACCTATTTTCGACGTCCAGAGGACGTCGTGTGCTATTAGGGTTAGTTTACCTACTCCTCTTGGTTTTAAAACAAAGCTTAGCAATAACTCTGCTTCTACTGGGTCTACAGACCTGACACATATACCATTTTTTCACTTTTCTATAAGCTATATTTGCTATTTGCTAATTTTTTTTTCAATAAAGTAGGTACCTACTTTTTGAGTTATTTGCGAAAAACCGTCTAAAAACGTGTTTTTTTTTGTTGAAAAATGTACATATTCACTCGCAAATATCTCTAAAAGTATTGACTTAGTGAAAAACTCTATAAAATAGAAGTTGCTTAGAATTAGTCAGTTTATCCAATTCCGGACTTATTTGAACGTATTTGTTTTCATCCCCGATAACGGACGAAACTCACCTCCAGATCAAAAGCACATATCGGCACAATATCACTTTTTTTCTTTAACATATTAGCTATGCGTGTCCCAAATTTTATGTCAAACCAAGCGTTTCTTCAAAATTCTGAACAAAAACCGTAAGTAAATTAAATGAAAATGTAAAAGGTACATTCCATGTCAAATCACTCAGGCAAAAAAATTTGGATCTCCGATTTGTCTGAAAATTGGTATATAGCTTCTGCGGGACGTAAAAAGAAGATATTTAAGGTCAAAAAATCTTCTTCTTCTTTTTTTCTCAAAATGTTATTTTATGCGATTTTACAGTGATTTGGTGTTTATTTAAACAAATTTGCATTTTCTGTCGTAAAGTATCAATGAAAAACATAATATTTTAATAGAAATGACTCAAAAATGTCATTATATGGCATTATAACAAGTTATTTTGAATCAAAACAAGATTTTGATCAAATTTTATAGTGTAAAAAACGTTAAAATACCGTTTTTTACATTTTCCTCCATTCCCAAAATACATCATCATCGATTTGGCTAAAAATTTGCCCGCAGATAGCTAAAAGATAGGACTTTAAGTGGTTAGAAGGATTTGAATTATATTACAATACCAAAAAAGTTACATGCAGTAATATCATACTCAAAAGTATATATTAGTCCAGTCGGGATAGCATTTGACCTTGAATGCCAAGCTGCACAAAAATTTATTTTTCTGATCTTTAGGGGAGTCAATAGTAGCCTAAATTTAAAATCGCGAATGAATTCCTCCGTTACGTTAGCGGCCATCTTGATTTTAAAGGAGAACCTGTTTTGCTCAATATCTCCGCCATTTTAAACTTTTCCACAAAAATGGAAGGAACTGAAATTGTTCCAAATAAATCGTATTTACAATTATTACAATTTATTTTTAACAATTTTTGTCGTGAGGTCGATATTTTCGAGTTAATTTTACTTACAGTAGACGCCTATATTTTTGACTATAATATTGCATGTAACTTTTTGGGTATTGTAATATAATTCAAATCCTTATGATCACTTAAAGTCCTATGTTTTGTCTATCTGTGGGCAAATTTTCAGCCAAATCGATTATGATGCATTTTGGGAATGGAGAAAAATGTAAAAAAAACGGTATTTTAACGTTTTCTACACTATAAAATTTGATCAAAAGCTTGTTTTGAATCAAAGTAACTTGTTATAATGCCATATAATGACATTTTTGAGTCCCTTCTATTAAAATATTATGTTTTCCATTGATACTTTACGAGAGAAAATGGAAATTTGTATAAATAAACACCAAATCACTGTAAAATCGAATAAAATAACATTTTGAGAAAAAAAGAAGAAGAAGATTTTTTGACCTTAAATATCTTATTTTTACGTCCCGCAGAAGCTATATACCAATTTTCAGACAAATCGGAGGTCCAAATTTTTTTTTGCTCCAAAATTGAGTGATTTGAAATGGAATGACACAAAATTAATTTTTCAAACAAATATTTTAAGTCGTTATGAGAAAATTATAATTTAACAGATGAAATAAAATAAACACAATTCAACTCGTAAAATATTTGGACCCTTACCAGCCGAACAGGTAAAGAACCCACCTTTTATATAGTTTCTAATATACCTTTTCTACCTGGCCTCAAACGCTCGATATTTTTAACTCGTGGCAACCTCGATTGATGGCAAATAGATCGAAAATACACATTTTTATGTGGTGGAAGTCAAAATGGCTGTGAAGTGTAAAAATTTTTGTATATAATTTAAATTTTTAAAATCAAAATTTTAGAAAACTGAGAACGATACAGGGCATTAAAAAATGCGCTCAACAAACATACACGAATTAAAATTCGAAAATGATAGTATTTCTTAGTGATGCCAAATGACTGCAACATGAAAAGATGACATAATGATAGCGGGATGTATATATATATATATATATATATATATATATATATATATATATATATATATATATATATATATATATATATATATATATATATATATATCTTTTCTGCGTTGTATGCTTTTTATTACCATTTATCTTTCCGATGTAAAAGCTATATTTCTTTGACCGTTATCATTTGATATATCGTGTTTACTGTGTTTTCCTGTATAATAATATATCCTCTTTTCCCACTTCAGCATTGCAGTGTCCCATTACTATTTTGATATCAAATCGTGGTAGTTTGTCATATTCTCTCTCTAGTTGTTCATAGTATGAATCTTTGTCTTCTTCTGTGGCGTCTTCTATTGGTACATGAACATTTATTATGCTTATGTTTCGTTGATTCCCTTTTAATCTGATTGTGCACATTCTATCTGATATCGGCTTGATATTCATCACTCTGGTTTTCCATTTTTTTCTGTATGATAAAGCCTGTTCTTAACATTCTGTTATTCCCCCCACTTTAAAAAATACTATATCCTCTATTTCTACTATTTCTGTGTCTAATTGTTTTGTTTCTTGTAAAGCTAATGTGCCTGTTTCATATTTTTTATTTCTCTAATTAATTCTTTAAATTTTCCCGTTTCATAAGTACCTCTTACCTTCCATGTTCCCAAGTTAGTTTTCATTTTCTTGTCTTTAATCCGAATCGTCTCTTTGCCCATTGCCGTTTTTGCTACCGTTTCATTTAAGTCAATTAGCTTTTTTCGTTTCCTCTTTGCTGTTCCATTTTTTCTAGTTGCTTTAGGTGTTTATTCCATATCCACACATTGTCGTTTATTTTGACTCTTTGAAAACCTACTTTCACGTTTTTTCCTTGTGCTTTGGCTTCTTTAGCCCTTATTCTGATTTTTCCTTGGATCTCCCGTTCTGCTTTGTCCATATCATCGTTAATATATATCCGTTTTTCCCTAAGCTCTTTCGATTTACTTTTGTTTTTCATTACTGTCTTTTTATCCGTTCCATTAAAGGGCTCAATTAGGCAGCTTTTGTTTCCAATTTTCTTGGCGTTCTTTACCTTTGTTTTAATTTTTAGGGTGTGGTTAAAGAAATCTTCTACATTATCCTTTATTACATTTTGGTCTTCTGTTTCTATTTCTATTCCTTGTAGTATTATGTTATTTAGCCTTTTATCTTTTTCCATTTTATCTATTTTCATTTCCAACTCTTCCCTTTTTTGTTTGGTTTCTTTGCTTTCTTATCTCAGCTCCTTGATTTCAGCCCTGTACTCTTTTTTACTTTCTCGTAGTTTTTTTAATTTTCATAGTTAACATATCTAGACCCTCTAATATTTTTTCTACTTTATTATCACCGCTGTTGGGTGACCTGTGCATTTTTTTATTTTTGTTGAATGCCCAATCGTCCGTATCACTTGCTCTTTTCTTTGACTCCGCATTTGCAGTATATCCATTCATTTTGTTACGTAGCGTAAAATGAGCCACACCCGTTTCAACCACTCAGAGGTGTGCCCACTTAACCACGCACCAAAACTATTCTTATTTTTATTTTCTGTAGATTGTTCTTTTTTTAATTCAGGCAACACTGCTTAAAATTCAAGCAGGACTTCGACTATGATACATACCAGATTTCTTATCTGCTTAACCACTTACCTTTTTACAGTGTTATAATGTTTATTATTTATCCACCACAATAATTACCTCATAAAAAACGCTGTTCTGTTCATGTTTGTCTATTTCTGATTTTTTTGTCACAATAGAACGTCTCCACTTTTATAATTTACATTTCATACTTGTTTTGTATTTAAATTTCTCTACACTACGCGATATTCGGGAAAAATATAGGAGTAACTTTAAACACTTTATTTGCGTTCCAATGGCACGTTGCCAAATATCGATATAATATAGATTTATTTACTAACAGTGGATAGGATCGGTAAATACACATCAAAGGTGGAATTTCTGGTAGAGTAGACCATTTGAGCTGAAGATGAAAATTAAGGGGAGAATTGTTCAAATTCTTAATTGTAAAAAAATAATGAGCTGGTTAATCTCCCCGACTAATAAACCCCGACAATCCCCAAATACTCTGTTTGCATAAATTTATATGAATAGTGTTGTAAAGCCTGTAACTTCCAAAAGACGACGTACATAGCAGTCACCCTGGGCATTCGGTGTTCCGAGGGTCGGTTCACATGTCATATTCGTGTTCAGCAGCCCCACCAACAACCTAGTGCTATGTTTGCATTAATTTAGTGTCGGAAATACTCGAAATTCCAGAAGAAGACGTGCATAGCAGTCACTCTGGGCACTAGGTGCTACGAGGGTCGGTTCTGATGGCGTATAGAGTTTTATTTTGCACATAATGCAAGAAAAAGTAAAGGAGATCTTAAGAAACTTATAATTTCGGGAAGTGTTGAATGTAGCAGAGGCAGAACCATATATGCTTTATTGAGCTGGTAAAATTGCTTCCGTAGAGGCGAATAAAATGAATGAAAACAGTTCCTCACTATAATTAAACCGAAAACTTATAGCGGCTTTGCACCAACAATAAATTCACAAAGAAATTCATGAACCTATTCATCGATCTCTACGTTAATAAATTCATGAATTTCTTGAAAGTAAAATTTCTTTGAGTTCAAATAAATGTTACGTTAAGTGTCACTATTTTTAGTATATAGTACCTACCAATGATTTTATTATTGGATGTTATTTATTATTGTTTGTTTGAATATAAAAGTATGTAATGAGAAAATAATAAAGAAAATATTTATTTTATGGAGAACAAATTAGACAATGAGAGCTACGTACTATGAAGACAAGGAAGTAAGACAGAGTTTAGTGAAGAGCTTGAACAACAGGTAAACATTTCTAATAAATAGGTAGTGCATGTAGCAGAAAACTTGCACATTTTTGTTTTATTACATAATAATGTTAGTTTCGTTTAAAGAGATTTCGTATAAGATTTCCGAAATTTCATGCCACAAAACCCCATAATAACCTTGAAGTAAAAATTTAAAATCTTCTATGTATTAAAATCATTTCAAAACGATCTAAAAAGCGCGCTAACCCTTGTGACGTCATATGATCATACTTTATATGACATTTTTAACTTATTTAAAATTACATACAATTTTGTTTACTTTTGAGTCTAACATAGTTTTTGAAGAGATAATATTGAATTGTGTGTTTTTACTAAGGAAAATGAATGTAGATACTATGAAAGTGTTGTTTAATACCATTCTTTTACATTAAAACAATTGAAACCCCCAATAAAATATTAGATTACCAGTCGATAGGAAACGGAGTTTAATAAAGTGGTTACAAATGACATTAAAGACTTGTCATTTTAGTTCATTCTCAAGGTCTTCATGGATGCAAAGCTATAGTATTTTTACTACAAAAGCGATATTACGTAGGTCAAAATTTTTGACGTAAGAGAGTTGTCAGAACATTAGAATGTGACTGTTCATTATTGTCATGTTTATTATAAACATGGCAATAATGAAAAGTCACATTCTAATGTTTTGACAGTTCTCTTACGTCAAAAATTTTGACCTACGTAATATCGCTTTTGTAGTAAAAATACTATAATTCGAATGTATGTATCTGTAATATTATGTATTGTCTGCTTCATAGTTTTTTTTTAATAAATCAAGTGTATTTTGAACAAAAGGAACAAAGAACTTTTGAATACAGATTGTATATAGATGTAAAACATAAAAATAACAATAATATCAATTCTGTGAAAAATTTTCATCCTTTTGAAAATATGTGGCCACCTGGCCACCATAAACATAGTTACAATGGGTAAGTCATCAGACTGAAGGTTTAAGGTTAAAAATTATACACATGGCGCAGCCTATATGGAGGAATAAGAAGTCAAATAGACTACATCCTAATAAGGTCAAGATGGAAGTCGTCGGTCATCAACTATAAAACATATCCTGGAGCAGACTGTGGAAGTGATCATCAACTCCTGGCATTGAACGTTCGTCTACGTTTTAAAGTCCTCAAAAAAGGCCCTAAGAAAAGTTATGTCTCTAAATTCATCAAAAATCAATGACTTCCAACAAAACCTAGAAGAAGCTTTTTCTTTAGACCAAGTAGATAGTGACCCCGAGAGCACTTGGATCTATCTCAAAGATAAGGTAATCGAGGCCGCAAAAGACTGTGAGGCAGCGGTTTCCATGGGCCGTAAGGCATAGATATTTGATAATACGTGGACTGTGATTCAACGCAGAAAAGAACATAAAACTAGATACGGAACAGAGCGTTATCCAAAAATATCAGAAAACAGTCCCGCAAAGACAAAGCTGATTACATCTCTCAAATATGCAGAGAGATAGAGGAATATGGCTGTCAAAATGAACCGAGGGATTTATTTCAGAAGATCAAACTCCTTACCAGAGAATTTAAATCTCAAACGTGGTCTGTAATAGATAAGAAAGGTAATCTAAAGTCCGATACTGACGAAATATTGGAAATAATGCGAAACTACTGTGGAGAGCTATATAAAAATAACAAGGTATCAGTAGAAAATCAGCGGCCCTCTGACTACCCTAGAGAACCGACTGTCTTAATCGCTGAAGTCAAAGATGCAATTAAAACGCTAAAGAGAAATAGTATAAATACTATAAATACTACAGTTACTACAGTGAGAAAGGATTACGTATCATCCATTCTATCTGTTTGAAATTCAGGAAAATGGCATCTGATTAGTATACCTCAATTTATATCCCCCTACACAAAAAAGGAACTACTCCCAGATGTAAAAACTACTGCACACTGTCACTAATAACACATGCTAGTTGCATAAATATTGTTGCATAAATATCATCAAAAACAGATTAAAAACCCATCTACATTACCAAATACCTCAGGAACAAGCGGGGTTTGTAAAGGGTAAAGGTACACGGGAACAAATCCTGAACCTGAGACAACTCATTGAAAATCTAGAGAATTTCAAGTACCTATCATTATATGCTTCGTTGATTATCAAAAGGCATTTGATTGTGTAAGCTAGATAAATCTGTGGTCCATTTTAATATAAATGGGCACACCAATGCACCTGGTGACACTTATTAAAAATCTGTATCCGTCCAATCTAGCAACAGTACGACTAGATCAGAAGTTCTCAAACCAATCCAATCCGAGAGAGGTGTTAGAAAAGGATGCGTGTTGTCATCTGACTTATTCAACATTTATGGTGAATATCTCATGAGGATGGCTTTAGAAGGATGGGCCGGTGGAGTAATAGTAGCTGGTAGGAAAATCTCCAATTTAAGGTTTGCTGATGACATTACACTTATAGCAGCAAATAAGCAAGAAGTGGTTAATCTCCTGCTAAAAGTTGAGCACGTAAGCAATAAAATTGGTCTGAAAATCAATAGAGCTAAGACAAAAATAATGATGGTCGACAGATTCCACAGTATTCAACTGACCAACATATTATATGAATACCAGATAGTAAACAGCTTTGTCTATCTCGGATTTAGTATAACTAACGATGGTAACTGTGAAACAGAAGTTCGGAGACGTATTGGTATGGCAAAAAATGCAATGAGTCGCCTAACTAAAGTTTAGAAAGACAGATCTATCCCTCAAAATATCAAGATGAGACTGGTGAATGCCCTTGTATTCTCAATATAGGGGAAGAGACCTGGACTATTCGCGCACGCGAGCTCCAAAAAATTGATGCTTTTGACATGTGGTGCTGGAGAAGAATGCTGCGCATACCTTCGACAGCTCATAGGACAAACGTTTCCATTCTAAACCAACTCGAGATTAAAAGAGGCTGTTCACAATATGTCTGCAACGAATTCTGCAATTCTTCGGTCACGTGGTTCGCGGAGGTGACGACAGGTTGGAAAGAAATAATGTTTCAGGAAACGTTCCGGGGAGAAGATCAAGAGGACGATCACCAACTAAATGGTCCGACCAAATTAAGAATTCATCTGGAAATTCATTCTGCGAAGCTTGTAGAGCAACTGAAGATAGAGACTAATGGAAAAAAATTATTAGGAATGTTGGAAGAAATTACGATTCTCAGTAATGGGGAAACGACAAGCGAGAAAAAGTTATCAGATGCCCCTTTAGAAAAACCCTCTTCGGTCATTTTAAAAAAAATTTCTTAACCAAAACACTAGAATTATATGAAAAAATATATGGTTCACAGCAACAGCAACTATCTAAAGATTTATAAAACTGAAATACACCATAAAATGATTACAACAAGTAAATGAAGATAAAACGTAATAAATTAAAAGCACTGAGATTAAATATTAAGATGATATGACGTCACGACCAATGAGGGCGCGTTTTGGGCTGGCCGCTATAATTTGAATTTTCCTCGATTTTAATCGTCTTTAGGGGCCAAACGAAAGACAAAAACAACTAATTTTTTTTGACATATATTTAAAAAATTAATTCATTTATTTATTATTGAATTAAAAATTTTATGCAAGTTCCGTAAAAACTGTTGATTTCAAAAAACCATGTCAAATAACTTAAATAAGGACAACCTGGCTGAAGAAACAGATAAGAGTTGTAATTTTTTTATATAATAGCATAAAAAGCCTAGTATTCATTACTTACTAAAAATTGACTGTAGTTAATAGAAACATTAATCAATTTATTTTAGCATTTACCATGATGAAAGTATTTATTTAAATCCAATACCTGAACGAATTTTGTTTTCACCACTTTTGAAAAACTGTGAAAACGTTGACCGTTGACGTCCAACCGTCCGTCCGTCTATCTGTCTGTGAACTCAACTTCTCCGTCATTATATCAGGTAGAATGACAAATGGGGTGCCAAATGAAAGCTTATAATCCAAGAATGGTACTAAAGGTGAGAAATTTTACCTAGGCTGTCTGTCCGCCGGTCCATCTGTCCGTCCAACCAAGAATATAACTCCTTCGTCACTATACTAGGTAGAATGACAAATGAGGCGTCGAATGAAAGCTTACAATTTAAGGATGGTACTAAAGGTGAGAAATTTGACCTAGGCTGTCTGTCAGTCTGTCCGTCCGACCGCGAATATAACTTCTCCGTCGTCACTATGCCAGATAGAATGATATATGAGGCGTCGAATGAAAGCTTATAATCCAAGGATGGTGTTAAAGGTGAGAAATTTGACCTAGGCTGTCTGTTCGTCTGTCCGTCCGATCCCGAATGCAACTCCTCCGTCACTAGACTAGGTAGAATGAAAAATGACATGTCAAATAAAAGCTTATAATCCAAGGATTGTCCTAAATGTGAGAAATTTGATCTACGATTTCTGGTTTTAGAAATGCGACCGAAAGTACTGCTTTAAAGTCATCGGAATAATACAAGTGATATATTATTCGACGCGCTTTCGCAAGACGAGAACAAATATATACTTCCGGTTTCATGTCCGTCTGTCCATCCGTCCGCGAATACAACTCCTCCGTTATTAATACAGATAGAATGACAAATGAGGTGTCGAATGAAAGCCTACCCAAGCTTAGCTTATAACCCAAGGATGGTATTAAAGATGAGGAATTTGACATCGGACTTCGGTTCTAGAGTTGCAACCGTAAGTACTATTTTAAAGTGACTCAAAATATGATATGAAGTTAAATAAAGATGACTTAAAACTAGCAAAATGATATATATTAATTGACGCAAAGTTAAACGAAGAGTTCAAATATCGACTTCTAGTTCTACTTTCGATTACTTTTGTGAAAACATAGGACTTACCAAGTCCAATTAATTGTTTATGATATTTTAACAGCTACATATCCATAATATATATTCTCAAGACATACCTATACTAAAATCACAATAAAGATGCACTAGGAATAAACAAATCAAGACACGTTGAATGTTACTTTGTAAATCATGATTTGGTATTTACAATTTATATACATTGTGAATAATGATTTGGGAGTGCTCCTCGTAACACTCAAGTATCTTGGTTTGTTTATTTGTAGTGAATCTTTATTGTGATTGTAGTGTAGTATAAATAAATATGTTTATTATTTGAACATTGAGATGCCAGCCCGTTTCCTTGCTTTCATACTTTAGCTATTGAAAAGTTCTCAGTGAGCTCACATTTTATGTATTCTTATAGTTGCTGTTGACGAGTACATTGTTGCTTTTACTACTCAGATGCAGTTTTCGGGGATAGTAAAGCTGTGTAATATTTGATATAATAATTTGAGTCTTAAGTCTGTTCCAAACCTATGAATATGTTGTGAACGTCAATTTCGTATTCCCACAATTTGTTCAGAATTTATGATTTTTAAATATATCTAGATTATTTTTTTTCTACTTACTAAGTTTTGAAGCTATTCCTTTACGAGCCAAGTACATAATCATTACATCTTGAAGCAATTTATGAAAATTTGGTCCATTGTTGATCTGCCTGATGTAAATTTAATATGATTTTTAAATATTTTAGATATAGTCCATGTAATGAAGCTTAATATAGGACAAAACCTCGCAATTTTTACAGATTTGCTTGAAAATTTGAAAATAAGTAGTGGATAGTCCAAGGATCCAAATCTACATGATGTCGAAAGGCGCTTTTACCATGGGGGTGGTTGCCACCCCATCTCGGGGGTGGACATTTTATATTATATTTTGACTGCAAAACTTCATAAAAACATTCATTCTAAGCAAAAAATGTTCTATACAGTTTTTTGATAAAATTAATAGTTTTCGATTTATTCGGTATCGAAAGTGTTAGTTTTATATAGAAAAAGTCAATGTTTTTCGGTATAGGCTCATTTACAATTCACTCAATTTTTGCCGTAGAAAAAATTTTTTTAAACCAGCCTCTTAAAAATTAAATAACCTACAATTTCATATTTAAATATTTTTTCGTATCTCTGATGCTAATCTTTCTATCCTGAAGAAAATGGCATTTTTTACCAAATTACAAAAATTCGTTTTTCGTTTTTAACTCCAGTTTTATAAAAACTGATCATTCCAAGTCAGTCAAACTTTTTATAATCTATTAATAATACATAAACAAAGAAGGATAAATAAGGCCAATGACTGAAAACACCGCTAACTGACATTATTATGCTTCCAATTGGATTTCTCCTTTTTTTTTTTTCAAAAAAATATGTTGACTTTTAAACCTTAAATTTTTTATTTTTTATCTTAGAAAGTTCGGTAAAATAATTTTGTAGGTTTTTGCATGGTCTTTAAGCCTATTGATATTAAATCTTTCTAAAATGCTCAGTCGCAAAAAGAGGTGAAAGGGTTGGTAAAGGTGGTTTTTGCATGTTGTTACAAATTTTAATTGTCAATAGCTCACTCAATTTTTGCCAAAGAAAAAATTTTTGCAAACCATTTTCTTGGGAATAAAATAAGCTACAATTTCATATTTAAACATTTTTTGTATCTCTGATTCTAGTTTTTCTATTCTGAAGAAAAACCATTTTTTTAAACTTCAAAAGTTCGTTATTCGCTTTTAACTCCATCTTTTTAAAAACTGATCATTGTAAGCCGGTCAAACTTCTAGAGCCTATTAATAATACATAAATAAAGAAGACCAAAAATAACGTACATGAAGAATTTTAATTAGGGTGGTGATTAAGGAGTTGCTTCCCATCACTTTTTCGCTGAAAAAAATAGGGACTGGCATTCTTTTCATTATAAGTCACTTAATTTTTGAGCTAGAGACCTTTGTTTTATTTGTAGAGATAGAGATTTTTAAATAGGTACTTTAAATTGGTTTGAATAAGTTATTCTCGAAAACTGCATAGTTTTCCCGTCTTTTGACTTTAAATCTACAATATTTAGCATTTGACGAAGAAGAGCTAACGTAGAATAAACTATAGCTCGATTACTATTGGTCTTAAAGAAAATGAAGGAAAACGGTTTTGTTTCTTTTTTCAAGAGGTAAATTTTTGTTAAGTAAAGTTGTTTTGATGAAACGAAAACTTTTGAAGTTATTAGCAGAAAAAAAATTAAAAACATTGATTTTTTCGATATAAAACTAACACTTTCGATAGCGAATAAGTCGAAAACTATTAATTTTATCAAAAAAATGTATTGAACGTTTTTTGCTTAGAATGAATGTTTTTACTAACTTTTGCGGTCAAAATATAATAAAAAATGTTCACCCCCGAAATGGGGTATCAACCACCCTCCATGGTAAAAGCGCCTTTCAGCATCATATAGATTTTGATCCTTGGACTATCCACTACTTATTCTCAAATGTTCAAGCAAATCCATCAATTCTGTAAAAATTGCGAGGTGAAAAGCTTCGGTTCCTGGACTAATAGGTTATTATAAAATTATTTTGTTACTTATTTCCCAGTTGTCTGAAGTCTTGAATTATGAGTTATAATAATTATTATTAACACTTTTTAAATGTTTGGAAATATAACAATACACAATTACTAGAATACACCTAGGAGCACACTAATACACAATTTTAGTATAGTGATATTAATTAATTTAAGAAAACTAATAGAGAGAAGCATAGAAGAAGCAGAAGAGTTGTTACTAATATTCATAGACTTGAAAGCTGCCTTCGATTCAATAGATAGAGAGAAAATCTGGAAATGCTTAAAGGACCTGGAAGTACGCATATAATTAATCAAGATTATCAAAAGTACATACGACGTAGTGAAAGCTAAAGTACAAATGGGAGGTCAGCGGTCAGAAGAGTTTCTAATGGAAAAAATCCCAAAACAAGGCGATATTCTCAGCCCCTTACTCTGTATAATAATAATGGACCGAATAATAAAAAATATCAGAGCAAGGGGACAAAAAGTTAACACCATAATCGGCTACAGAAATTTGAAATCAGTAAAAATAAATAGTCTACTATAAGCAGATGATATAGTCCTTAGAGCCAATAATAAAAATAAAATGCAAAAAAACTTTAATATATGGAATGAAGAAATTGAAATGATGGGAATGAAAATAAACATAGACAAAACCAAAAAAAAAATAATAATAAATAACAAGGAGAACCTACATAAAAAAAGATAAAGTGCAATTATATTATACATATTAGAAAAAGTATCAACCGATGAATACCTAGGGAGTATAATAACTGGGAGACGGGAGAATAGACGCTGAAATAGCAGAGAAAACCACTCGACACGAATATTTTATGTCTTAAATAAACCCATATTAGGACATAAAGACATACAAATTGAAGTGAGAAGGAAGATTCATAATACAATAACAAGACCAGTAATAACCTATACAAGCGAAAATTAGACAATGCAGAAGAAACATGAGTCAAAAATAGAAGCCATGGATATGAAATACTTAAGAAATATCGCAGGAAAATCAAAATGGGATAGAATAAGAAATGAAAAAATAAGAAGAATAACGGAAATAGAGCCAATATTATATCACATCCGAAATAAACCACTATAGAATGGTATGGACATGTGATAAGAATGAAACCAGAAAGGATGCACAGGAAAATTCTGTAAATGGGAAACACGACAAAAAGGAGAAGAGAGTGTCTCGGAAAGGACTGGAGGGATCAAACAGAGGACATAGGAAATGCACGAGGAAAAACGAAAGAAGAAATGAAACGCCTAGCCAAAAACAGAATTGACTTGAAAAATGGGTGAAAGAAACAACTGATCATAATCCGACGCCGTAATAATAGGCATAAGAAAAAAAGGCAAGAAAAAAGAAGAAGATATTAATGAAAGTCAGTTGGTGTCACATTGAGGCTAAAAGTCGGATTACCTAAAAATTGGATATTCTTCTGCTCAAAAATCCCTCGGCTTAAAAAAATAATCAAACTTTTATGAAAAAATTTTCCATAACTATTGTACAATTAAAGTTTTGATCGTCTCCCCGTATAATAATGTTATTAAATAAAAATAATCAAAGCACTGATATTGTGGAATATATGACGAAATATTTCTTATGATCTTGAAGCCAAACAAGCATGATCAGTAGTTATCAGTTATTGGCTAGACTTGGTCCAGTAAATTAAACCCAAAATGAATTTTTCGTCGTGGATATTTTTCTGCCTGACTTTTGTTATCTGCATATCAACTACTTTGCAAGCGTATATTGGCGAAGGTAAGGATTTGTGTGAATATCGTTTGTAATAACTCATTTAAAATAATGAATTAAACATATAGGTATATCTATTTCCCTATTTACCCCAAGTTGTGAGTGAAAAAAGGTATAATAATTTAATTACAATAAGTGCATAATTTTGTGGTTATTTCACGTTGAAATATTCACTTTGAAATTTTACGGATATGAAACTATTTTTCATTAGCTACAACTTTGTTTCTAATGGGTCTAGAGAGTTCATACGTACACCATATTTTTCAATTTTATTGGGCTATATTTTTCTTAAAAGGTTTTTGACAAAATACTTACTTTTTGAGTTATGCGCAAAGAACCGCCTAAAAACGTGTTTTTTTTCTCAAACGTATTTACTCGCAAATAACTCGAAAAGTATTAACATAGTAAAAAAATGCTAAACTTCTGTGACAAAGTCCAATATGTCAGTTATTATACAATATATGGAAAAAAGTTGTTAATAAAAGTTATAGACACCTTTAATATACACATTTGAAAACTAGTGAGAAATATACAGGGTGCTCCATAACACGGTGCCAAACCAAAGTTATTTTTTTTAAATGGAACACCCCGTATTTTATTCAAAATCTGGTTTCTCTAAATTTTTTTGATTAAGAAGATATAACACTTGTCTAAGGTTATACTGAGTATTTCAAAGTTATGAGCACTTTTATTAAAAAATCATACTGATTTGATTGCCCTGTATGTTTCTAACGGTGTAGTATAAACTTATTTTTTTACTGCTTTTGACTGTCAATATTAATAGTATATTGTGCAACAAGTGCAGAAAGGTAATAATTTCTCACGAGTTTGAAAAGTTGCGGTACGAGCGCAAGCGAGTGCCGCAATTCAAACGAGTGAGAAATTATCTTTCTGCACGTGTTTCACACTATACTTTTTCTACAAGCACAGTTTTTCCTAAAAATAAAAATCACAATTTCCAAACGCCGATTAATTATAATAGGTACCTATGTGATAAATTTTAAACTGTGTTTAATTAATACCTACTAATCAATTTAAATTCCTTATACCTAAATAAATTGCACAGAAATCAGTTAAAAAATTAATGGACTGCCTTAATTTGTTTAAATTTAAACAATTATTACACATTATTGACATTATATTTATGCAGTCACGGATTTACACAAAACCTACTTCATTCGACGTCTCTTGCACAGGTTGCCAAATCCTTATTGGTTATTTGATAATTATAAAATGTTTAATAAGAATAAAATTGTAAAATAAAACAGTTGTAACATCCATAATTTAGTTTCTATGCTATAGTTAAATATAATAATTGTCTTATAGGTTATATATTTGTCTAAAGTTTAACCACGGATGTAAACAGAACATAACGTTACTCAGAATGCGGTAGTCCACGGATGTAAACAGAATATAACGTTACTCAGAATGAGGTAGTCAACTGTGCAGAAAAGAACTTTGCGGCACAGAAACGTCACTTTGCGGCACAGAAATGTCACTTTTCTGCACACTAATGTCAAATATCTTATACTGTGAGTAAATATCAAGTTTGCTAACATAAAACTGTGCATAAAAGTGCATTTTGAATAGTGGTTGTAGAAAAAATAGTTTTTTGCAACAATGTACAATTGTTTTATAACTACATAAATTGTATACAGAGTAAGTCAACATTAAAATAAAAGATTTTCTTCATATTTTTAAATGGAACACCCTGTATTTTATATTATCATCGAAAAGTTCTATCAGTATACTTGCATATCTTTTAAATATTCCTGATACCTAAATTTATTAGTTTTCGAGATATTTTAGTTTTATTTTTGATAACAGCATGTATTACTTAGTTATTATTACCAATAACTTTAATTTACTAAAATTTATTAAGAAAACTAAATTAAATAAAAAATGATCAACGTACTTCTTATGTTTCTTATAAAAGGTGTTCAAAGTGTCCTCCCATAACGTCTACAAAAGCCTGGAGACGAGTTCGAAAGCCCTATTGACTTTTGTAAGCATTATTTGTTGTGTGACACTTTGAAAGGCGTTTTGAATCCTTATTTTCATATCGTCAACTGTTGTTGGAGCTGTCCTATCCTATACACTACGTCCTTAATATAACCTCAGAAAAAGGAGTCAACTTTGTTTAATTCTGGTGATCTGGGTGGCCAGTGAACTGGCCCATCTCCTCCTATCCATCTTTCAGGAAATAGTTCATCGAGTTCACCGTTGGCAAGTGCGTTGTGGTGAGCAGGGGCTCAATCATGAAGGTACCACATATTATTATGTTGGCGGATGTTTAGTGGTACATTTTCAAGTAGAATAAGTAAATTATTGACTAGAAAATTTAAATAAACCTCACCATTTACCAATTCCTAAAAGAGAAAAGGACCTATAACGTAATTGCCTATGATTCCACCCCAAACATTTAAGGACCATCTCGTTTGACTATGTGCGCGAGCACAGTGCGGATTGGTTGTGGAATAATAATGAAAATTGTGTCTGTTTACACTACAATTTTTGTGGAATGTTGCCTCGTCTCCAAAAAGCACAAACTCAAAAAAATCTCTCTGTATAACTATTTGCTGTTGTGACCACTGACAAAATAGTACTCTTCGTTCTAAATCATCCCCAACAAGTTCCTGATGTAATTGTATATTATGATACGGGTGCATGTTGTTTTTTTAAAGTATGTTTTGGATAGATCCATAACTTATATCTTGCTATCTTGTAATATTTGGAATACTTGTATGAGGATTTTCTCTAACAGCCAGTAAAACATTTAATTCATTTTCATCCGTAGTAATGGAAAGTTTTTTCCCTTGATTCATATAAAACAAAACCAGTACGATTAAACCTGTCTAATAAGTTGTCAAATGCTCTCTTATTTGGTTGTCGACGCTGTGGATACCGTTCCTTATAAATTCTTGTGGCAAGGAATGAGTTTTTGAAACACTCTCCTAAAATCCATATCATGTCTGTCATTTCTTCACGACTAAAATTCATTGTTGAAACAGTATGGCAGACAATTATAATCACAGAATAACAAAAATAAAAACGTAGAGATAATTAAAATCTTACATCTGACAGTTCTTATGTCAATTATTTCAACGCCACCTTAAACAAGAATTATAGTTCCCATTTCGTCGCGGAAAATTAATATCATTTTGTTAGTACATATAAAATTATCGTTATTGTATAGAATTTACTAGAAACTTTAAAACAAAAAGAAATGCAGTCTAATTTTAATTATCACTGACAAACACATTGGAGGTTTCTAATATTAAGGGTATAATTAATTACTGAAATAAACGTATCTATGAGTTATCAACAATAAAACTAAAATATCTAAAAAACTAATAACTTTAGGTATAGGAAATATTTAAATGATATGAAAGTATAATGATATAACTTTTCGATGATAATATAAAATACAGGGTGTTCCATTTAAAAATATGAAGATATCTTTTATTTACATTTTGACTTACCCTGTATACAATTTGTGTAGTGATAAAAAAGTTGTACGTTGTTGCAAAACTACTTTAATATTGACAGTTAACAGTAGCAAAAAAATAAGTTTACTTTGCACCGTTAGGATCATGCAGGGTGATCAAATCAGTATGATTTTTTAATAAAAGTGCTCATAACCTTGAAACACTCAGTATAGCCCTAGACAAGTGTTACATCTTCTTAATCAGAAAAATGTAGAGAAACCAGATTTTGAATAAAATATAGGGTGTTCCATTAAAAAAAACCTAACTTTGGTTTGGCACCGTGTTATGGAAGACCCTGTATATTTATCACTAATTTTGAAATGTGTATATTAAAGGTGTCTATAACTTTTATTAATATTTTTTTTTGATATATTGTATATTAACAGATATTTGACTATGTCACAGAAGTTGATCACCCTGTAGAAAAAAAGTTGCTTAGAATTAGTGATTTTATCTATTACCAGACTTATTTTGAAAGTATATTTTTCCACCCCCCATAAGTGAAACTCACCCCCAGGGCAAAAGCACACATCAGTCTAATATCACTTTTATTCCTTGACATGGTATTTATATGTATGTATGAGAAATTTCATTTGAGAATCACAGCAAAAACCGTGATTCAATGTAAGTTGCTAAGGGCAACCGACAAAATAAATTACAATCGTAAAGAAAAATAAATCTCCGCTCCACTTTAAAAATCATTTTTAATAATCAAATGTAATTCTCTTTTAAAATCAATGACTGTGAAATAATTTCTGAATTGTTTTAAATAAAGTCACTACGATTTAAGAAAACAAAAACAATTACCTCGGCTTCAGTTGGTCGTAGAAAATTTTTATTTTGTTTTAAATCTTTGTTTTGTCTTCAGCAACAACAATCAGAGAGTTAGAAACTCATAGGATGTATAGTTGTATAAAGACCGCTTCAATTCTAAATATTTAATTTGCTGATTTTTCTAAACAAAATTTGCCCCCTTATTGTCAAACCCCAAATAAGAGGTTGAAAAATGTTTTATGCATTTATTTTCATTAGAATATGAAAATATAAGTCTTTAGAAAGAGAATGGGTCTAGGATTAACTCTCTATGATTTTATTTCAAAAAGTTATAGTCGTCAACATTTGACCTCTCGGGATAAACAATTTATATTGTCTAAGCAACAAGTTCACCAATCGGGCTTTGCAATTTTTTATGTTTTGAATTGGAAGATATTTATTTTAAAGCCTTAAAAAATAAAGTTATTTTTCTCAATAAATAATGCAATTGCAAAATCAGCCGTTTTGGACCTTTCGCAGGCTGTTTTGCAATAACCAATTAAAGAAAATTAAACTTACCGTAGGTATAATTGTAGGTTTTTAAAATTTACTAAAACTTTCTATTTAAAAGTATTTCTCTAAAATGAATATCCTAAGCTGCAAAATTAAAAATCTTTAAAAATGGCAAATTTAACAATTGAAAACGTTATAAATAAAAAAGAGCACAAAATTTTTGGTTACATTTTAGTAGAAGTTATTCCTGGCATTATTCCTGGCATCGTCCTTTACAACACCTGATAGGTTTCAAAAATTCCTGAATTATATCCTGAAATCGCCCTATTTTTCACCCACAGCTTGGACTTATTTCACTACAGAATCAACCATAGATATGAAAAATTATTATTCCATTTTAAAATAATTTCATCATCCAAAGCTTTATTATATTATTATTATTATGCTTTTTCTTTCACCAATTTTTAGAGATTTCCCTTTAAAGTCAAGATCATAAATCATAATCATCATTAAAGCGCGGAATATAAATATGCAACATGTTTTTGAAAAAATATGCGCATATACAGGGTGTTTCATTATTAATTGTCAATATAGTAACTGAAGAAACCTTAGCACAAAATACGAAGATTTAACCTAAAACACTTAAATAATATGTGGTTCCTTACTGTGTTACAGGGTGTTTTATCTTAAAATTTAAAAATTATTTTTGCTCAGCATTTTAAAACTATTTGACGTATTATTTTCATACTTGGAAGAAAGTGCGACTACTTATACACCCTACTAAATTATGATAAACAAACGTTTCTAGCCAGTACCAGAGGCGTACGACAGGGGATAGTAAATGGTTGACCCTTCTCAAATTCCTACGCCACTAGAGGAATTACCATTTTAGTACCATTTTTAGATTCTCCAATACTTTCTACGTAAATAATATACTCTTCATTGGTAACGATAAAGTCATTAGTTTCCGAGATATTTGAAGTTAAATATGAAACGGCACAGTTATTTTGATTAATTTATGATGTGATTCATATGATTAAAATTTAAAAATTATTTGTACCCAGTCAGTACTTTAAAACCATTTGGCGTGTCCTTATCATACTTGGCGGAAGGTGTAGGTACTGTACACCCTACTAAATTAAGATAAGTAAACGGTTCTAGGTTCTACCAGAGGCGTACGACAGGGGAAAGTGGCTGGTTGACTCTTCCCGAATTCTACGCCACTGACGAAATTGCTATTTTAGTGTTATTTTTTGATTTTCCAATACTTTTTATGTAAATAATATACTCTTCATTCGGAACGATAAAGTGATTAGTTTTCGAAATATTTGAAATTTAAAATGAAGCAACACAATATATTAATCAAAATAACCGTGTAGTTTCATTTTTAAATTCATAGATCTCGAAAACTAATGACTTTACGAGTAAAGCGTACATTATTTTCGTAGAAAGCATTGGAGAATCCAACAGTTGAACTAAAATAGCAATTCCGCCAGTGGCGTAAAATTTGGAAAGGTCATCCATTCACTTTCTCCCGTCGTGCGCCTCTGGTAATAGCCAGAAACGTTTGATTAAGATAATTTAGTAGTTTGTACAGTACCTATACTTCCTGCCAAGTATAAAAAGGGCATGTCGAAAATTTTTAAAATTTTTAGATAAAACACCCTGTAACTCAGTAAGAAACCACATTTTATTTAAGTGTGTTAGGTTAAATCTTTGTATTTTGCGCTAAGGTTTCTTCAGTTACTATATGGACAATTATTAATGAAACACCCTGTATATGCATCTTTTTTCATGAAAATACGCACGAATATATTGACTTTTATTACAAAATATGCAATTCAATATGTAATAAAATTTAATAATGTAATAAAACAAAATAGTGTGCAAAAACTACTGTTTTAAAAATGGTTTTTATTTGGAAAAATACACATAGTAAGTAAGAAAAACATAGTCAGATACAATTATTTACTATTTTAAAATGGTACAAAATAAGTTTATAACTTAATCATCTAGATAAAATATATACAAGGCACAAAAAGTATGTATTACAACATTATACAAATTCTCGTTTGGAAATACTATAAAAGGCATTTACAACAATAAACTTTTCGAAGTTTTCCAATAAAAATAATTGTCTTCTATCAGTAAAAATGTGTTTATACATAGAAAAGATTCTTTCAACGTCTACTGAGATAATTGGACAATATTTAAGTTTTGGCAGTATACTATAAGGCCATGCATGGTACATGTTCGTCAGAAGACTTATTTTCGTAAATATTTTTGACCAGTTTTAAAAATTTAAACCCTTCATTCTTTGTTAAAGTCACTTCCCCTTTGCGCCTCATTTGATCTCAAACTTTACCCGGAACGTTGCCACACTTAGCCATAACAGTTTCAATGGTTCTAATGGACTATCTTAAACTTCATTGTCCAGTCTATAACGATGTGATCATATCTGGTATAAAACCAAAATTTACTAATAAAAAGTAAATGTCTAGCTATACTTGCACTTTGTAACAAGTCCTTACTTTGAACTACACTCTGAGCGTCGTCCTCCATGTCCAAACTTAATTATTTAACGACATAAAAATGCTCAGGGTAGAATACAGCCGCGTTAATCCACTGAGCGTCGTCCTCCATGTCCAAACTTAAGTCTTTAACGGCATCAAAATGTTCAGGGTAGAATACAGCCGCGTTAATCCACTTTCCCCATCTGTTAATTACAGGTTCTGGTGGTAAACTAACTCCAGGCTAGGGATGGAAAAAACCTACCGGTTATATCCTAAAACCGGCTTTTTACTCCGCAATAATCGGTTTTTCCGGTTGTTTTTTTGTCCCGGTTATAACCGGTTTTTTCTTTTTCAACTAATAACCGGTGAAAAACCGGATAAGTGGAAAAAATAATGCATGCAAACAAAAAATAAGAAATTTTTTCGCAAACGCACGCGAACGAGAAATTTTAAGCTGACCAAAACCAATTTGAAAACACTGATGAATAATATCGATTCGTATGGAGTATTGCAAACTAAAGAGCAATGTAATTGTAACCTACTGCGTATTGGCTATTTACTACAAAAACCGACCACCGGTTTTTGGAATAACCGGATTTGACCAGTTTTAACCGCCAGGTTAAAGCGTAGGTAAAACAAACGGTATAACCGAAAACC
This sequence comes from Diabrotica virgifera virgifera, assembly GCF_917563875.1. Taxonomy (NCBI): domain Eukaryota; kingdom Metazoa; phylum Arthropoda; class Insecta; order Coleoptera; family Chrysomelidae; genus Diabrotica; species Diabrotica virgifera. Next base: position 156,298,118 of record NC_065446.1, on the reverse strand, counting down.
GGTGTTTTGTCAACAACCGCCATCCCTACTCCAGGCCAGGCAATCCCTCCCTATACATCTGCACTCTTAGAGGGGCTTTGATGAATACTTTTTTAACATTTGAAATTAGAAAAAAACCACGAGGAAAAAAATTCCTGTAGTTGGCTGTACATATACCATTTATTACAAAAAACCATGAAATCCTTTCTAAAAGGTATATTTGTTAAAATCCCTACATCATAAAACAAACAGAACTAGTTTTCAATCGGTTGACCGATCATCATCAGTGTTTCCTTAAATGTGTATAACCTGATAAAATGATGCAAAGTATTTAAAATTTTGACTAGGATTTTAGAAAGTTATAGGTTATACTCACTTGAATCAAACATGCTAACCACCAAAGTAAAAATATTAGGGTAAAAACTCTTTAAATTAATCCATCATAGGAACATATAAAAATGATGTGACTCTACACATGGATGTATAAAATATCCAATGTTTCACGCTCGAGGTACCATTTAGCTAAATTTGACTTGTTCACATCATGGCTGTGTTGAAGCAAGTGGCTTTGATAGCGGAAACCCTGAATGGTAACATGACAGAAATGACAGTTCCACAGGAATTTAAAATTTCCCCGTTGGTTTTCCCAAGAACCAACAGGGAATTAAAAGCCCTGTATAGGGATTTTAACAAATATACCTTTTATAAAGGATTTGAAATTAGCTTATTTACTAACGGAAATTCTGTTCTGATGGTTTCTGCTACTGGGTTTATCCCGTGCAGAAGACATGTAACATACACCAAATTGGGGAAATACTTTAAGGTTCTGTCTTACTTTTACCATACAGGGTGCGGAATCAGATAGAAGCACCAAGAAATTTTCTTCTGGTACTGGGTTTGAAAGAAAAAAGCTTGATAGAGACTGCTGTATGAATCTAGATACCGCCACATTATTGGTTTTGTCCAACTGCTTCGAAGCTATTTAGTATGCGTTTGTAGAATTATTTTCTTGAAGTGCTCCAATCATCAAATGTGCGATATATCTGCCACAAGCATTGGTACCTTCATACACAACGATGTAGAAGATTTTCTTTCCAATTGAAGATTTTATTTTCTGAAGAACTGTCTCGTAGACCGAATGAACATTTTTCTTTCTGAGGGTCGACTCATCAGGAATGGTTTGGTTGCAATGCCTTTGTAAAAAACTTCTAAATTAGGGTTTCTGAAGTTTTCTTAGTGGTATGTTAGCTACCAACATAGTTTTACACAAGTCTTTCTGAAAAAGTTCCTTATCTGACTTAGATTTTGCACTGACATTTTGAAATGCATTTTTATCATTCTGTTGAACATACGCACATTTCATTTTTGCAACCTTCCCAATATTCAGCTGTGTTTTTAAATGCTGATCCACTTGAAACTTTTCCTTACAAATAATTATTTTTGAACAGGCTTGGCAAAAAACTTTTTCTTCACTAAATTCTAACTCGGAATTACACTTAATCTACGTCGGTTTTACTCTTTTCGCCATTTTTAAAACCAATCAAAACTCTCTATATTATATTATATTATATTATATTGTTAACCAGGGCCCCCTAAGAACTACTGGCGCCAGTGTGCAAAGAAGGATTTTGGCGTCCCTTGTCATTTTATAGGCATAGGTATTTTGATGTTTTTTTATGTATTTTTTTGGGGTCCGGAAAAAAAATCCCCACAAATTATCCCTGGACAAAAAATCCCCGGACAAAATTAATACCCGGACAAAAAATTCCCACAAAAAATCCCGGACAAATATCCCCCACAATTTTTTTTGGAAAAAATATCCCCACAAAAATCCAGGACAAAAAATCCCCACGACTTATTTGGTGCCGGATAATTCTCTAAAAGTTTTCCCGAAATTTTACCAAATTTCGAATTCCAATTCCATGCAGAAATCTTCAAATTTTACATTAATCGTCCAACACTACATGGAATACAATTTTTACGGACACCCAGCTCGACCAAAATGGCCGAGTTGGACGTACAGAAGAAACTAACTGCGGTAACGCAAATGCATCTAAGTAACTCCTTTGTACAAGTTAGAATAGTGGGAAAAATATCAAACGGTTTCTGCGTAAATTCTGGACTGAGACAGGGAGGTCCGTTGTCAGCATTGTTGTTTAATCTGGCCTTAGAATATGTCATGCCAAAAATTTATCCAAAAATCAAACCAGACATAGCTACTCGGGGAGAGGCCAGATGGGAGAAGGTCTGTAGGACGGCCTAGAAAAAGGTGGAAAGATACAGTCAGAGGAGATTTGGAGAAAATGGGAGTGAGACAATGGGAAATAGTGCAAGGGCGGATACAGGACCGATTTTCGGGAGGGGCCATGAACTTTTTGTGGGGAGGGGTACCGGGGGGCCAGAGAGTAATTTTTAAAAATTAGGGTTACAATGGTGAGTTTTAAGACACTTTTCACAAACATTTGAGCTGCATACAGACATTCAAAAGTTATCGTTATTAAAGTATTATTAAAGTCAGTACCGATTCCTCCACATTTCTTCGGATCCAAGTGCAGTTCTTTTAACAAGTTTAATACTATTTTTCCCAATGCTTCTCCTGTCAGGCCTTGTTCTTCCCCTCTTTCTTGATTTTCACTCATTGCATTTATGTTCTCATAAGCGTCAATGAACTTGACTTTTCACGAATGTTGTTATTGTGTATGTATTTTAAATTTGGAGAAAGCTGTTGTGTGTGGGATACGTCGGTGATTTCGTCAAATATCACAGAGTAATAATTTGCACTTTGAACCTGATTCATTATTTTTTCAATTGTTTCTTCACCACAACATGTTATCAATTGATTTTGACATACTCAATACTCATGTTGTGACTGGCTGAATGACATAAAGTCCATGCCATAAAGAAAAGAAAAGAAAAAAAACTTCATTTTTTTGTTAATTATCATTTTTGATATTTTTGACCTGGGGGTCATTCCCCCCCCCCTTGGTCATCGGTGTAACAGAAATAGGTTGGTCATCGGAAGGTTAAAGAGAAGCTAACCATAATAATAAAATTCCTCAGGTGTAGTGTGCCTCACCTCCTTCTACTATCACGAGCCGCCCCTGAAAACAGAATAGTCTGGTAAAACGGGATACCGACGATAATTTAAAAATAATCGGCGCCATTTAATGACCGGTGATGTTAATCACTAGGGATACCGTCTATTTGAATGTAGCAGGAAGTTACTCTGATTAATCATTTATCTGTGGCTTATGGCAAATGCTAGTTTTAAAAAGTATGTTTATGCTAATTAGTTTCATCCGTAGTTAGTTAAGAATTATTATGTTTAAATCAACAAAATTAGTACCGGTGAGTATTTTTTATGTTTCTCTATGTAATATGAGTGTGTTTTGCGATATTTGTGATTATGATAACTTTTTTTTATTGAAAAATTTCAAAACATTATTCAGTGTTTAGTTGGGTAAAATGGGATATCGAGTGGTTGTGTAAAACTGGATATTATCCCGTTTTGTCCAACCAAAACGTAGATAATTTTTAACAAGCATATTGAATTTAATTTGTTTTAGGGTTATTAAAAGATGGGAAAATATAAAAGAAAAAGTGATCGGCAGTCTTGGAATGAGGAAAGTATGCGCCAAGCAGTGTAAGAGGTTCTTGACGGAAGAATAGGTTATCTTAAGGCTTCTAAAGAATTTGGGGTACCTCGAACAACTATTGAAGCCAGAAAATGAAAAATGGAACTCTCGAACGAGAAAATTCAGCAAAGAAAGAACTAGGGCGTCACAGACCAGTTTTCACAGCGGAACAAGAGGAGGAGTTGGTGGAACACATTTTGTTAATGAAATCACGACTATTTGGTTTTACTTTGAATGACTTTCGAAGTTTGGCTTTTCATTTAGCTTAATGCAATGGATTACATAATCCATTTAATAGAGACAAAAAATGGCCGGTAACACTTGGTTATACAGCTTTCCAGAAAGATATCCAACCGTTAAACTTGGTACCCCTGAGCCAACATCTCTAGCTAGAGCCATGTGTTTTAATAGGCTTGCCGTAAAAAAACCTGCTTGAGAAAGTGCATTAAAAATATAAAATACCACCCTAATGGATTTACAGCGTTGACGAAACGGGTATAATGACTGTGTTAAAGAAAAGATCGAAATGTTTGTCATTGCGTGGGAAACGGCAAGTTGGGTGTATATCTTTAGCTGAACACGGTGTTCTTGTTACTGTGGAAATTTGCATGCGTGTTTCCGGTGTATTTATGCCGCCTACCTCCATTTTTGCCAGGTCCAGAGCAAAACCTGAGTTGCGAGATAATGCTCCACCTGGCAGTAAAGCTTTCTTTCATTCGTCAGGATGGACGCAAAAATAAATTTTTTCTAATTGGTTTAGTCATGTTATTGAGTTTTCAAAACTCTCTAAAGAACATCCTGTTCTTTTACTTTTGGACGGACATACGACCCACTCAAAAAATATTGACGTTATACAGAAAGCTAGAGATATTGGTGTTGTAATGCTGTGCTTCGCTCCGCAAACCACGCATCAAGAAGTTCAAAAATGGATGCAGCAACATCCAGGTCGACCAATTACTGTCTCCCAAATAGGAAAACTTTTCGGATATATGAAACGCATATATGAAAGCTGCTAGCGCGCTATAGCGTCCAAACCGCTGTGAATGGGTTTAGAAAGACTGGCAGTCAACCACTCAATCCGGAAATCTTTGAAGACTAGATGTTTAAACCAGTTGAAACCACAGAAACACTGATGAACGATCCGATGATTGGTCCCGTTTCGTACACCACCATTATCAAAAAACCAAGTTGATGGTGATGCAGAAAATGAGAATTCTCCAAATATATTGCCTTCAGATACTTTTACACCACAAAATCTCCTAAGGTGCTTGAAAATAAGGAAAATTGTCATATTATTCCTCCTACTCTTTCTTTCAACAACTTCTATGCTAATGCGATACCCTATTGTTCCTACTCTGTCAATAAATTTCAAGTCACTCCCAAAGAACTAGTTGCCCTTCCTCACGCAGAAAGAAAAATTAACCCTAATGATGAAAGGAGAGGAAAAACAGCTGTGTTAACCTCAACACCTTATAAAGAAGAACTGGAGAGGTTTATAGGTAAAAATCCCATCAAGAAATCAAAACTAAATTTGGAAGAAAAACAAAATTGGAAAGGCAAAGGAAAAAATAAGAAGTTCCAAAACCAAGAAAAGAAAAAAGAGACAGAAACAAAAGAGATAGCAGTTCAGATGATGAATACGAAGACGAAGTTTGCATTTATTGCTGTGAACTGTATTCAAAATCAAAATCAGGTGATGGTTGGGTAATCTCGACTTTGGGCTCACGAACATAATATGTGCGTCCTGATGAGAGAGTAATAAGTTTCGAAACCGGTAGAGGTGCTTGCTGCACTCTCTGATTGAACTGGAATAATGATGCGGCTGTAGTTTCGTGTTGCAACTAAACTGAAAATGGTTATCCATTTTTAATGATATAACTCTATTTGTTGTGGCGTTTTTCAACACGTACGGCCGTAGAAAAAATATTGTTCCTCGTTCGGGTCAACGGCAGTCGCGTGCGGGAAAGTATCACTTTCCGCACTAGTTATGAAGATAACAACTATTTTGTTTTAGTATAATGTACATAGGTATGTAGGTAAATGAACTTTTAGATCTTCTTATTTTTTAATTTCATAAAAGTTTAATAATTTCTTTCGTTTAATTTCATCTTTCCTGTTCGAATTAAATTTGATTAAGTGTCATCGATTTCCACATTATTTTACCTAATGTGACAAACCTAAAAAGACATATTATTTGTTAACATTTTATTTGTTCATATTTTATTTGTTAATATTTTAGTATTAATAATTTCAGATATTTCGTCTTTGGTCTATTAAGTTTTAAACTCTTCCTCTAAGAGTCTGCCTTTAGTGTTCAAAGTTAGCTATTTCAGTATTTCAGTATTTTCTGGTAACATTATATTATCTTATATCACTTCGATCGATGACGTTTAAAATAACAAAACCGCACGACGGTGGTCTATTGGGACCCAAAATAATGATTTGTAAAATGAAATGATAATGAAAAATGATAATGAAAAATACAGTAAAATTATTAATCACGTGGACAGTTTCTTAGGTTTTTTGCTGAATACACGCCTCAGAGAAGGCTGCAATATGATCCATTTATAATCAACCTTTGCAAAATGTACATGACTATCGGGATTTCCTTTTTTTACAGTATTTTCAATGCCCTCTTTTACCTGATGGTGGATTAGATCGGTTTTGTGTCGGCATTCCAGGTTCCAAAGTATTGCCGTGGATTAAATAATATACACCTGGTTCCAAAAAAAACTGATACGACTCTTGAAGCGTATTTTGTAGAAAATTGAGCAGTGTATTTTGAAGGATAGATACTTAATATTTACATACTGTCAATGTCACTGCCAAATCTTAAAATTTGTCAGATATATTATTCTGTTCCACGGTTATTAGACTTTATTATTAATCTTTATTATTAATAATTTCTTCGCAACTGAGGGTATCTTATCAACTGTATTGTTTTTAAACAATAGATGATAAAATAAAAATATTGACAGTTCAAAAATGTGAACATATTGCATTGTGTGTGGCCTAAGTTTGGGCTGAAAACTGAAATGTATTACATTTTTACAAAATTTTGGAATATGTTTAATTACGTAGACCAATTTTAACAGTTGTTTTCAATACAGATTTCAATCCTCTACAAATAGTTTCTAATGTCATTTGATGTCAAATAATTAGGGAAGCTAGAATTCAACAGTTTAGAATTTTACATTGAGTTAATGCAAAATTGTGACGCATGTCAAAATTCTCAATGTATTTTAATTGTATTCATTTTTTTTCGAATCCTGAGAAAACTAATAAATATTTTTGAAAAATTTAAACTCAAAATGAAAGACTACATTATTATCGAGGGCTGAAAGTCCCTGAAAACTTCTATAATATTTATTTTAATAAGTTACAGGGCTGAATTGAATATTAATTTGTTTTGTTGTATAATCCATGTTTACAATAATTATGTGATCTATTTGATGTAAAAACTATCATTTATATGTTCTTTATAAAATATAGAAATTCAAAATAATATAAATATTTAGACCTTAATAATTAGTACAATTTATGAATTAACATAATATGTAATCAGTTGTTTGTTGTTTGTTGTTTGTTTATTTTATTATCTGTCTGTCATAATAAATATAATGTCAGATCAATCAAATACACTGCTCAACATGATCAAATCTTACTAAGAGTCAGTTTTTTTAGGAACCGGCTGTACATTATATTCATAATATTTCAGTTAACAATATTGCATAACAGTTTGTAGAATATACGAATGTAATCCTGACCTTGCAGCCCTAGATTGCAAACAACTTTTTACTAGGTCTACTATTTTTTAATAAATTACATTCGTAGTCCAAGCTGTGGGTGAAAAATATGTCAATTTCAGCATATAATTCAGGAATTATTGAAACCTATTAGGTGTTGTAAAGGACAATGTCAGGAATAACTTATACTAAAATGTAACCAAAAATTTTGTGCGCTTTTTTATTTATGACGTTTCTTATTTGTTAAATTTGTTATTTTGAAAGATTTTTAATTTTGCAGCTTAGGATATTCATTTTAGAGTAAAACTTTTAAATAGAAAGTTGTAGTAAATTAAAAAACCTACAATTTGAGCTATGGTAAGTTTAATTTCGTTAATTGGTTATTGCAAAATAGCCTGAGAAAAGTCCAAACTGACTGTTTTCTGCAATTGTATATTGTAAAAATAACTGTTTGTATTTTTTTAAGGCTTTAACTTAAAGATCTTTCAATTTCAAACAAAAAAAAAATTGTAAAGCCCGATTGGTAAACTTGTTCCCTAGATATTATAAATTGTTTATCCTGAAAGGTCAATGTCGGATGCTATAACTTTTTGAAAAAAAAAAATCGTAGAGAGTTAATGCTAGATCCACTCTCCTTCCAAAGACTTATGTTTTCATATTTTAATTTAAATAAATGCATAAAACATTTTAAAATCTCCTATTTTGAGTTTCAAAATAAGGGGGAAAATTTCGTTATAAACATTTAGAAGTGAAGCGGGAGTGAAGTGAAGCGAAGTGAAGCGGAGGGAAGCTATACATCCTATGAGTTTCTAACTTGCAGATTATTATAGCTGGAGAGAAAATAAATTTTTAAAACAAAATAAAAATTTTCACCGACCACCTGAACCCAAGATAATTGTTTTTGTTTTCTTAAATCGCAGTGATTTTATTTATAACAATTAAGAAATTATTTCAGTCATTGACTAAAGAATGATCTATATTATATTAAAATAAAAATTATTTTAAAAGAAAATTACATTTAATTATTAAAAATAATTTTTTAAGTGGACTGGAAATTTATTTTTCTTTACGATTGTGATTTATTGTATCGATTGGCCTTAGCAACGTATAATACATTGAATCACTGTCTGCTCCAAATTTTAAAGAACCGCTTGGATGACATGAAATTTGGCGTAGACATAGATAACATGTCAAAGAAAAGTGATACTGGGCCGATGTGTGCTTTTGCTCTGGGGGTGAGTTTAACCCCTTATGGGGGGGGGGGGGTGAAAAAATGTACGTTCAAAATAAGTCCGGAAATGGATAAACTAACTAATTCTAAGCAACTTTTGTTTTATAGCATTTTTTCACTAAGTTAATACTTTTCGAGTTATTTTCGACTAAATACGTTCATTTTTCAACAAAGAAATAACACGTTCTTAGTCAGTTACTTGCAAGTAACTCAAAAAGTAAGTATTTCATTGAAAAAAACATTCTAAGCAAAAATATAGCCCATACAAAAGTGAAAAAAATGTTGCATATATGAGATTCCTAGATCAACTAAAAGAATGAGTTCTAAGTAACAAAATATAGGTTCATACTCGCCAAATTCAAAATCGAATATTTCAACGTGAAATAACCAAAAAATGAAGCACTTTTTCAGGAAAACTCATTAAATTCTTTTTACAATTATTATAAAAAGCTTTCTTTTTGTTTTTTAAAAAAGTTCCTATCATTAAAAGTAAGGAAGTTATGCTCAAAATAAAGTTGGTCCTTTCTTATTGTTAAAAAAAATCGTGAAAATCACCCCCCAATTAGCATCTCAAATACAATTAATCGTTACCATTTCACAAGTTACTTTACTCGTGTATGTATTGTTTATATTATATGTAAGTTTTATCGGTTCAAAGTGCTTAGTTTTGAAGAGGCTGTAGTTGAAAGAACTTGAACTAGTCAATAATCACGAGTATACGCAAGTTTTAAACAGCAATTTCTTAACCAATTTTTGCCTTACATAAAAAATAAAAAACACAGAATATTTTGAAAAGCAAAACCTACATTTGTTTACTGTTTCTGATTTTCAGTATGATTAATAAAATTTAAGTTATTTTGAAAAAAGCATTTTTTTTAAATTAAAAATTAAAAAAAAATTACGTTACAACACATGCTAGGTTTCAAAACTTCCTGAATTATAACACGGTTTTTCACCCACAGCCTGGGGTATCGTTGTTTATGAATGGTATACTTACATCCTATTAGGATTATTAAGTTTGGTATATGCAAAAACGTAGGTAAAAACCTACATAACGAACGACGGTGGTCTACCAGGACAAAGATTTATTTGTAAAATAATTAATATATTTTACATATTATGTAATGTAAAATATAGGTTTTCATCTTTTTCACCGTCGTTGAACGGAGTGATATTATATTACCTAAAATTATATCGTTGAAAACAAATCTTTAATATGTTCAATATTTTGTTGCAGCTCCTCAATGTTATGGTAGCCAGTGCCCTGCAGGAACAACACGCTGCAAAAAGCATATGAAATCACAACAAAATGGATATTTACATATAACCATTAATTGCCTTGATGCATATGGTAAGTGAAGGTTTAATTTTAAAATATCTAGGCCTCTAAGTTGATATGACCCCTGTTGAGCTGCAACCCCCACTTGCAGAAATTAAAAAACAAATAGCATGAGCTGTCTATGAGCTTTCATATCCTGCAAATAAAAATTGTTGAGCTCGTTACACTGGGCAGGAATTTAACATATTAGTGACTCCACTACTCCACTACGTAAAAATAGGTATATTGAATAGGTCTTTGCGGTAGAATTAAGAGCTATTTATGAGCTTTCAAAGTGATATAGTTTAGATTTTTGAACTCATCCGCGATACGACATATTTTAAGTTTTCTCAGCATTTTCGCTCTTAATTAAATCAATTATAGGGTTGTTGGGAGTGAAGGGTAAGAGCTCAAAAATCGAAACCATATCAGCAGAGGCGTAGCTACCGCCGTATCAGCCGTATCAATTATACGGGGCCCCCCACCTTCAGGGGCCGAATTTTCGTGTTCTGCCTTTCACCATTCTATACCAGAGCTTTTTGCTTTCAAGCTACTTTTGTATTGTCTATTCACCGTTGTAATTGCTTTACCTTTGAATATTTGAAACACTGTATTTTTTGCGCATATTTTCGTGTAATCTGTTCTTTATCTATAAATTGTATTTAGGTATATCTATTTGCCGGTCGCTCGCCGATATAGAACAAAGCTTCTTTAATGTCCATTCACCCTTGGCTTGAAAAATTGAATCTGTTTTTAAACAATGAGTCTCAATAATTCAATAATATATTTTTCGGCTTTAGTTTATTAGAGTTTATTAGTGTATTGTTACAGTGGAACCCCTGAAACTCGGAAGTCCGGCTAACCCGGCCCGATTTTTATCAGACAAATATTTCAACAATAAAAATATATGTAGTATAATATTTGAGAGATAATATGTTTTTGTGTAATTTGAACTATATGATATTAAAAATGACTCATGGCACACGGCGGCAGAACCACGTTCATTGTCTCGGATTATCAGAAACAACGGGCACCTGTAGTATTCCTTTATTTATTTTAAACTGTCTTAGCGTTGTTTAAAAAGACTAAAAGAATATTTACAAAAAATTTTTATTTAAAAATGGGCTTAGTTTTCACTGTTCTTAAATAACATAACATCGTTCCTATTGTGACTGCATTGTGTGTAGTACAGAGTCTTGTATTGTTCGCTTCCGTTTGCTTAGGTTTGCGTTTGCGTGTTTTTAGTAATTTAGATATCAGGTACTAATAGGTAATATATATCATATTTTACCGTTTTTATTCTAATCTTATTTAATTGTGGTGCATGTCTCAAGAGGCATTCAGTACGGGACTTTTACCTTCTACTAAGGCTGAGTGCCTCTTGTGTTTCTCGTTTTGTTTCTGTTTTGATTTATGTTTTCCTTGTTCTACCCGTGTCCGTCCTCGGGCAGCTGGTGGGGGAGGACCTTTTACATCCAACCTACGCCAACTACCTCCTTGTTTTAAGTCTGAGATTTTTAATGAATGTGTGTATTGAATAAATGAATTGATGAAAGTAAGAATGTTTGGCGTTGCTCGTAATTACCAACTGGTTCTGTTTTGCTAGTTCCATCGTGATGGGGGGCATCCCGGTCACCCTACCCGCGGGAGGGTTGCGCTGGACGGTCGCTTCACCGGCCGGTCTGGCGTGAGGCTATTGCGGGGAGGAGGCTAGGAGGCCGCCAAACTCATGGAATGCACGCGAAGAGTGTCGGAGGGGAGTTAAGAGTAAGGTCGGCGGGTCAGATATGCACGCTAAGTGCGGTTCCAGACCCGTCGGCTGGAGAAAGAGGGGGTGAGTTTAGTCGGTAGGCGGCCTCGGCCCGCGGTGAAGCGTGCCAAACTGAATCCGACACACCTGGAACACCTTCCCAGAGGGTCTTTTAAAGATTCTCACCTCTAAAAAAAAGATATCAGGTATTGTGCATATATATATTTCATGTTATTTCAATTATAACGAAGTTTATCTGTAGGTATACCGTATTTTATTAATTTTTACGATATTCTCCGGCTAACCTGCATTTTAGATAACCCGGATCGGCCGCGGTCCCGATTAATCCGAGTTATCGAGGTACCACTTTATCTATATTTGGGTGTTATACGCAGAACTTATTATTTTATATTATATTAGTTCCTAAGGTTGTATTTTGCAATTTATTTAAATTTGCAATATACAGAGTCTTTCATTAATAATTGTAAATACTTTAACTGTAGATTCCTGGGCTCAAAATATTAAGATTTAATCCAAATCACCTAGTCCGAAAAAATGCTTCCTAAAAAAGCTAGAGCTCTTTGAAGAAGGCGTCTTGTAATTAGTTTTTTTAAATACCCCCAGAACGCTTCTATTTAGAGAAATGAAAACTGGACTATTTATTCTCCAGCGACAAATCGATCCCATAAATTGCGAATTTCTAGTACCAGTCATACGCGTCCGTTTTGGGTAGGGCAACGGTTATTTTAACTTTTAAGCCTTTTTGACACTGGATTATTAAATTGTGAGGTATTCTAGTAATAAAAGGTACTCTTGCTTTAGGTCGATAGGATACACCGTTTTCTAGAAACGTCGATTTGAAAATTTTGTGTTTTTTAAATTTGACAAAAGTTTTCAAAAAAAAACTATGTAAACAAAAAAAACGAAAACTGGTACTTTTTTTTATTTATTTAATTATGCCTCAACCTCATAGGGTCATTGGCGCAATACAATTAAAAGGTTTACAATTTATTTAGTACATAATTTATAGAATACAAGTATGATGTAAAATTGTTCATATCAGTTCCGTCACTTAATTTTGCTTGTAAGGTGTCTTGTAGTTTATATTGAAGTCTCTCCATGCAATAGAGAGGACACTCCAGTAAAATGTGGCGAACACTGAGCACAATATCACAAACGTAGCGCTATGGTTTTACTTCACTCTCCAGCAGATGTTTGTGAGTGATGGCGGTGTGGCCTATTCTCAGACAAGAGAGAATGGTTTGATGTAATCGCTTATTTGGGGTTGATTTTTGAGGTATTATTGAATGTTTTACTTCTTCATTACCAGCAATTCCGATATGTGATGGAATCCGTACAAAGTTGACACTGATATTCATAGTTTGCAATTGGTGTAATGCTGATTTAATAAGTAGTAGACTTGGATGAAGAGGAGGATGTAGGTCATTTAACCATTATCCGGGCAACACATTTTACTTACGTAACCGGGCAAGTCGGGTCCGTTGGGCCCACCACTGTTCTTGAATGTACTATTCATATTTACCCATATATTTCTAATATTATTTTTTGCTTTTTTATTAAAATTAAATTTAAATTGTCTAGATTAAGAAAAAAGTGCTACTATTGTGTGCGGTCTACCTCGAGAGTGCGATCTACCTGAAGGATTTGCACAAGATAATGAAATGCAAGAAAACTTTTGCAGAAAAAATATTTATTCACAAGTAATAAACATTTGGAGCCAAATAAAGACTTAATTAATAAATAAATAAAAACTTTTGTAAATCTATCAGGCCATTTTATTTGAAAAGAGGGGTTGATGTTTACCCATACCCTGGAAAAATATTACGGTGTTGTTGCCTTTCATTGTTGTGTGAAAACCCTTCTGAGAAAAGATTATGGTAATTAACAGCTCATGTATAAAGTACCGACAAAAACAATCTTTAGAAAATGAATAAAACGCTTAAGTCAGAAGAATATTATTATTTTACTTTTAGAAATTAATACTTTGTCATATCAATTTATTATTTTAGTTGGGACTAAGCCACAAGATTGGCTTATTCCCAACTAGAATAGCAAATTGATATGACAAATTAAATTATTATTAAGTACTAGGGTAAAAAAAAAAGAATAAAAATAAAAAACCATAGATTAGTTTTCGGGGCATTTTATTCTCACTATCTACTTTCACTGTAATTCAATATAATTTTAGGAGCTTAGTTGTCGACACTAACATCGATATCAAACGACTGATAGCAGATGCAATATTTATTTCAACATATGTATAGGTACCTACCTAACAATATTATTGCATTCCAACAATGATTATCAGTTTTTAAAATTCATTTAAAATAGATATAACACCTATTGTAAGTATCTCTTTGATGTTCACATCAAAGAGATGTTTACATTATTTGTTACACATTTAGACATTATTATTGGATTTCCGGAATCATAAAATTATTTAGATAATCGACAAAAACATTACCTGACTGCCAGATTAACTTCTGTAACAAAGAATTAGACTTTAGGTATAAATACAAATAGGGTCCGGCGGGCCCGTGTTGACCCTTTACGTGACTAAATTCTTTCGACGCAATAATTTCAAAAATGATAATGAATATTTTGAATAGCTCATGACTATGTTGAAGGAAACATACTTCTAAACAAATTCAGTGATGCATAAAATTTAATAAATTTTTTTATCAGTTTATGATAAAAGAATTGGTGTCTCGGGCCCGTTGGACCCACCTTGCCCGGATAAGGGTTAAGGCAGTTACAGAACTTAGGGAATCCGTAATAATGACAGGATTTTTCATGTTATTTTCTACCACAAAATTTATTGCGTTGAGGATAGCGGTTAACTCGGCTGTATAAATGGAAGTTAATTTCGGGAGTTTAATTAATATTTTAGTTTTATTGAATATAAACGCCGCTCCCACTCCCTCCATGGTTTTAGAGAAACCGGTATATATAAGATTATGATTACTATATATCTTGAGTTCTTAGAGGGCATATTGATATAGTACTTTGTGATGGTTATCTGTTTTTTTATGTATGGAGAGCTTGGTATTTATAGTTGGGATAGAGATAGTCCAGGGAGGAACAGTGTTGACAGTTGGTAAAAATACATATCTGGAAATTTGAATTCAAGTTTATTGAGGTATCTATTGACCCTTTCCTAAAAAGGAACGTCAAGTCTAGAATGTCTTGTAAAAATCTTTTTCAAATTCGTTTTCGAATTCGGTGTTTGTGTCTGGTTGTATGAATTTAAGTATTTTCTTCCGAAGTCTGGTGCATCTAGCTTTTGATTTCTTATTTGGTAAATTTTCGTGTAGTTGACTTAAAAGATTCAATAGGCTTTCGAGATCGTTTGTATAAGTTTTTATTAAGCTTATTGCGTCAGGGGTACCATGAACATTTTCCAATATATTTACGAATGTTTCATAACATATTGAATGTGTTAGGTACTGAAGTATCGCCATATATTAGTCTAGCTGAATTTTTTTTATCTTCCATTACTTGAATTGATCTTGTATCTGTGATTGAAGACTTTGGCTTTTTTAATTTTGGAGCTGGAAAGGAGCTGTTTTCTGGAGTATCATTTGGGGGAGGGCTTCTAATCTCAGAAATAGTTCGTTGGTTTGAAGGAGGATCGTGTGATATTTGTTGGTTGTTAGTACTTTGTGTATAATGAGTAGCGGGTAAAATATGAATATTAGGTTTAGTCGATAGTGTAGGAGTAAACGAAGATATATTTTGCGTTCGGGGAATGTATTCATTGTTTATTTGATCAGTTGAGGTAGTTGGAGTGGTTGAAGCAGTTGGAATGTTTTCATTGTTTATTTGATCAGTAAGGTGTTGGAGCGGTTGAAGCAGTTGGAATATATTCATTGTTTATTGGATCAGTTGAAGTAGTTGAAGCAGCATTTTGTATTTGAGATGTATGGGTTTCCGAAACAGTTAGACAATTTTCAGCCAAATGTCCGGCATGTCTGCAAATAGTACATAAATCTTTCTCCATTACAAGAAATATACGGTATGACATCATTTCGTAATTTACAAGTATTGAGTCAGGTATTGATGAGACAGGAGAGAAAAAAAGTATGGCTTCTGAAACTGTAAATGTGTTTGTAATCAGGATTTGATCAATTTTTAAAAAATTTATTGGAGTTACCAAATTTAATCCCAACTTGGAAAGTTCATTTTCAATAATTGAATGAGGGATTGAAGGAAAAACACGTGGTATCAATAATCTTTCATTTGGTGATATTAATCTACGACCCTGAATTTTTTGGTGGTTTACAGTTATTATTCCCCTATTAATTTGTAGAAAATTGTTAACTAAAAAAAAAGAATATTTTTGCGATGCATTAAATCACCACTGGTACGTTTATTCCAGAAATGAATCGATTTCATCAATTTCGAATTTCTAGTACCGGTCATACCTATTCCTTTGTATATAAAGGAGTCAAGCAGATCGGGCAGTCTATTTCGATCGGTTGGCCAGTAAGTTGGTTTGTAGGTCGAGAGATATTGTAGTTTCATTATTTCTCTCACCACATCGTATACGACTCTACCTCTTCCCGGGGTGGGGGGTATAATCTTGAGCCCCAGCTCTTGTGTTTTGAATTGTAGTCCCCACCCATAAGAACCTGGGACCTAATGATTTAAAAAGTGTTTAGTTGTAATGCCATAAATTATTTTTAGTAATGAGTTCTCTTAACTGTTGTATTTCTAGTAATAATAAGTTAATTGTTTGTTGTTGGGTTTCTACTGTCTTTTGTAAACTCGAGATGAGTGTGATAAAATTAATTTGACTCTCTTGTCGATTTGTTTTTGGTAGTGGCATAGTTATAGGTTGCTGGTTTTAGACTACTTGTAAATATGTGCGGTTATTTGTTTGGTGCGTGTTTTAATTTTGGTTGGTGTTGCTGATTGGAACGGGCATTTGAGAGGTATTGTTTGTTTGTAGTAATTTCACATTTCTATTTGGGTGTCTTCTAGCTTGTATCTCTAGATGAGCCTGGCATTTTTTATAATTGGATTGATGGGCACCTACACATAAGGTACATTTTGCTGGTTTTCCATCATTTCTGTTTTTCGCAATTCCGGTAATCATGATTTCCAGCACATTTAACACATCTGTACGGTAATGTGCATTGGTTTCTTGAGTGATCGTAGTTTTGGCAACGTTTACACTGCATTAAACGGGATTTTTATGTGGTACTTCGAAGCGTACTATAGCATGTAGTAATTTTGTTATTCCAAAGATGTATTTGTTGTTTTGATTATGTTTCAGATCGATAAATAATATATTTTGGGTTGCTTATTTTCTCTGTTATGAACATTCTTTATTTTTGTTGCTGTATGTCCTTCGTTTGCAAGGGCTTTTTGGATTTCCTGAATTGGAGTACTGTGGTGGATATTTCTTAAAACGACCCTAAAGGATTCCTCTTCAGGGAGTACAAAAGTATGGAACACTGTCTTTTTTTGTTCAAATGCTTTTCTGAGAACTTTGTAATCCTCACTTGTTGTTACTTGAATTTTCAGTTTGTCTTCTTGTAAAAATTTGTATGTAAATTTCGAAGTATACTGATGAATTTAAATAGCTGTTGAGCTTTATTTGTTACTCCGTGTACTATAAAAGGTGGAATTATTGCGCTGATCTTATTAGTTCTGTCTAAAGGTGATTTTTGCAAGTTTTTCTCTTCATCTACATTACCCAATTGACTATATTTACTGCTTGTGGTTGGACCTGTTCTTGTTATTTTTTGTCGTGTCGCATTTTTATGTTTATGTGGACTGTATCTCTTCCTTTTACTTTTAACAATTTGGAATTCATTTTTTGCCAATATTTCCTCCTCCTCGCTTGTATGTCCATCATCTTCCATTCTTTCTGTAGTTGTGTTTCCTTGTTGTGAATAACTAGTTTGTTGTGAATTTGATGGAGGAATTAATTTAATGTCCGCGTCCGTCGATGAAAGAAATGCGACACCAGGAACTTGTTAAATTATTGTTGTTACTGGAACAAGGATTTAAGAATTTTAACCGATATGTCTGATTAAGCCTCTTTAATAAACGTAGTTGTATTTTTATGAGAGTTTTTGCAACATGAATAATATGGTGTCCGCCAAAAGGAAGTTTTAAGTTCGAAATAAAAAGTCGATTAGGGTGCTGCATTAGACCTAAAATAATTGTTTTCGATTGATTTTGTAAAGTACGGTATATAAATATTCCTGTTTCTGTAAAATTATGCAAGAAATTCATTAGAAGTTGCAAGGGAACTAAGCGTTGATATGAAAGCTTCTGGTGGATGGCTCGAGAAATTTTGTAAGCGACACAATGTTCCAGTCAATCTGTGGCGAATCAGTTGTTGTAGATTTATTAGTGGTTTCTAACTGGAAGGAAAAACTGCCCTTTTTAATGAAAGTATACTCTCCGCGAGACATTTTTAACGCAGATGAGACGGGATTATTGTTTTAGAGTTTAGAGCATTACCCAAGAAAACTTATACCCTGAAAGGAGATAGGTGCATTGGACGTAAGGCTTCTAAAGATAGGATCGCAATAATTATATTTTGCACCAATATGATGGGGGACAAAGAAAAGCCACTGACAACCGGGAAAAGTAAAAGTCCTCGTTGGTTTAAGAACACGCAGAACAATTACCTATCGAATGGTACAGCAATAAGGAGTCGTGAATGACAAATGACAAGGGAAATCATGACAGACTGGCTAAATAAATTTGATAGAAGAATGCACAGAGAAAATCGAAAAGTTCTTTTGTTTCTAGACAATGCTGCGTCTCATCCACAACTTGTGTTATGTAATGTTAAACTAATAGTTCTACTCTCTCTATAAAAAATTAATTAAAATTGATATGCATGCACCATTCAATATCCAGTCTTTGCTGGCTACAGGATCACAACAAATATACAATATCATTATAAATTTCTTATCAGATACACGCATGGTCTCATAAGATTTGTACTCGGGCATGATATTTTTTATGATTTAAGTTATATCATTTGTTATATCATTAATGTTTTATCATTTTATCAGAGATCCATTATTGTTTTTATTGTATTATTATTGTATTGTATTATTTATTGTATCACTATATTGTTTCTGTTTAATTTTGTGTTAGGGATAGGATTGTATACTCTTTATTGCAACTGGCTGAATGACTAATGTCTATGCCATTAAATGAAAAAAATAAAAAAATGAAAAAAAATTTATATGTATACACATACATACATGCACTTATTAAAAAAAATTAAGTTAAAATATGTTTTCCCTTCAACGGACACCTCCTTTACACGGACACTTTATGCGGAACGACTATTGTCCGTTCAAGGGAGAGTTCACTGTAATTCATTCATTATTCGGTTAGTCAGTCTGTTGTATACGTTATACCATTGTTTCTAATATATCTTATTAAACTGTAAGTACATTATGTCATACATATCTAAAGTAATTGGTTTTATTTTAGGTGGCAGCTTAAAAGAGTTCTATTTTGAAAATCCCTCGACTTTAAATCCAAATACGAAGTACGAAAGCACTTCTTATTCAGATATCGGCTCTGTCAATCCTTACGTGCAGACAAATTTTGGAAATGGCGACTACAGAAATAATGAAGCAGCAGACCTAATGGGTTATGGCTATTAATTAAAAAAAAGTGATTTACAACGGAATGTAAAAAAGTTTAATGGTCATGATGAAGTTTGTATTTATATCAAAAGAAAATTGGAACTGTAATTTGTTGCTTTATTTTTTTAGGCTGAAAGCAATTGCCATTTAGATCATTAAATTTCGGGATGGGTTTTATTTTTTTAATATATCTAAATTATTATATTTGTTATGTGATTGTTTAATGTTGTTATTTTTATAACTTTATAGAATGAATCTGTGTTATTAAAATTTTAGGCAACTAGGAGGTGTTTTATTGGTAACCTATTTTATACTATTTACCTTACTATTTTACCTTGACTGGGTTAAGTTAACATTATAATCCTGATTCCGAGATAGTTCTTCACATAGTTCTGCCATATAGTTCATCCCTTCGAACAAAAAAAAATTTAACCAACCATGTATAAGTCAATTATTCAAATGCTTTGCTGCAAGGGCTGTAAATCATTTACACATATCTTTCAACCGGTCGGCATGGCATAGTGAAAAAATCTCAGTTCCAATTTCGTCTTACTGTGTATATGTATTAACAGGGATCACTACAGGAGCAATGTTACCATTTTTGGTCATATTGTCAGAAGACCCTGTCATCAAAGGGATACAACTAACACTGCCAAGAAAGTAAGGCTACCTGAGAAAATGAAAAGCCACAATAGAAATTATTGAAAAAGGAAATAAACGTTTCCGAAAACTGGAATATCAGACTATAGTGTACTTTAAGGCCCCAGTTTGAGTCCAATACCCAAAAAGTTAGTAAAGTTTGTATTTCCAAATAACTCAATGAAGACACTATTTTTAAGTAGTAAAAATTTACTTTAACGAAAATGTTAAATTAATGGATTAACCTCACGTTGTAAGTTTTTTTTGCTTTTTTTATACAATGTATTTCATATTTAATTTCATTGTATTGCTTAATAATTATATACCTTTTAACTTATTTTGACAAAGTTTATTTTGCGAAATCTCGATAGTAACAAAGAGTTTTTCTTATCCTGCTCCTTAGAAATAAATGACTGCATCCCTAATTAAAAAGCTAGAGTCTATATATATTTAAATCAAGTGAAATAGAGAATGTGGAGAAATCCCCTTACGATTAATTCACACATCCACCATTTTGGGTTGGGAAAATTTTTTGAATAGAATTAAAGATCCAAATTATCCAAATACATTTCTAAGAACACATTCGTACGAGTGGTCGTTAAACCAGTAACTTTGGATCTTTTGATCACTGAGTGTGTTTCTTTTGTTTTTTTGTTGTTTTTTAAACATATATTTTACTTTAAGTAATTAGGGAATTAAAACTGGAGACTGTCATTGTCAGACTGGGCGTAGATTTACGCTCCTGCTATGTCTAGGTCTCGAATGTTGTTTTGTGATTGGAATGTGTCTGAAGATATTCAACCTCTCATCTTTACTGATGAGCCCAGAGAGGTTGAAGAGGGCGAAACACATTTCTGAGAACTGGTGTTTGGATCTTTGATTCTATTCAAAAAAAATTTTCCCAGCCCGAAATAGTGGATGTGTGAATTATTCGTTATGGGGATTTTCCACATTCTCTATTTCATTTGTTATATATATATATATATATATATATATATATATATATATATATATATATATATACAGGGTGGTGAATCGGAAAACGGACCATAGGAAACTCAATGTTAAATTTTAAACTGTTGAATTCCTGCTTCCCTAATTATGTTACATCAAAAGTCATGAGAAGTTATTTGTAGAGGATTGAAATCTGTATTAAAAACAGAAGTTACAATTGTTCTACAATTTAAACACATTCCAAAATTTTGAAAAATATAATGTATTTACCGCAGTAGGTACGTGTGGGCATGTTAGGCCACACGTTACTATTTAACTGACAGTGAGCACACTATTGACTGAAGAAAATATCTTTTTAATACTTTCTCCTTAACTGAGAGTATCTGATCAACTTTATTGTGTTTTAACCAATAAATGATAAAATAAATAAAGAAATTGACAGTTCAAATTGTTAATATAATAAATTCATTGTCACCGAATGCAATCTTATACACATTATTGCACTGTGTGTGGCGTAACTTTGGCGTATTTCTCTGAAAATTGTATTATATTTTTACAAAATTTTGAATAATTATTGTTCGTAGAACAATATTAACAGTTGTTTTCAATACAGATTTCAATTCTCTACAAATAGTTTCTTATGAATTTTGATGTAAAATAATTAGGAAAACAGGAATTCAACAGTTTAGAATTTTACATTGAGTTTCCTATGGCCCGTGTTCCAATTCACCACCCGGTATATATATATATATATATATATATATATCAAAGTCAAAGGTAAAATTCATTGGGTGTGCAGCTGGAAATGAAAGCCAAAGTGTACTCTTTTCAACTTGCTAGCAATATTTCGTTTAATTTCTTAAACATCATCAGGCCAGTTGCTACAAAGTTATTACAAACTGGTGAAATTGTGCAATTTACATAATAAGTTAAAACACTTACTTGGATGAGCTTGTTAAGCCTCGAAGCCTTTTTTCTATGGAGAAAAAAAGTTCCATGAAGAACGCCAAAGTGAAAAAAACCAACATTGGATTTGGTGTACAGTGAAAGGCATAATAACTCACACAACCAAGTGTATTAATTTCCGTGTGTGCCGGAGTAGTCAAAATTACTTAAATTAACATTTAGGACAAACAATTTTACGAATACATATACGAAACACTTAATAATTCAACATTTTGATGTTGCCATGTTGAGAGGAGGGCGTGAAAGCAAAGTACCTCAAGGTCACAGCGGTCTGTTAGCTGTCATTATACGGAAGTGTCAGCCAGAGCTAGGCAATTTTTAGTTTAAGTACAAGTTGTATTAAATTGATAGATTTTTTGTTAAGATCAAGTAAGATCATTCTGTTGTTATTTATTAAATAAAGAATTTATAAGGCAGATTAGTAGCGATTGTCTTTTTTATTTTATTCATGTTTGTACTCAATGATTAAAGAAATGCATACAATTGTAATAATAATTAACTTCTTTCTACAATTTGGTGGTATAATTGTAATCACAAATAGAATGCAGAAGGGTAGACCACTTTGTAAAGAGGCATATACATATACCCACACACACACATACATATACACACATGTAATACATGTGTACACATACATATGTATATACATACATAGCTAATACCTCCACATTCCAAGGTGTCAAGTGTAATGGTAACTACAGAATCTAAAAAGCAAATTCATTGAACTAAATTATAAATATTGGTAGTTAAGGATGGCAAAATAAAGAGTGGCTATATGACAAAGGAGCACTAAATTAAAAAAAAATACTAAATATTATTTATGACTATATTCAACACATAATGAGAGATAAAAATCACTAATAAAGATTGACCAGAACAACTGATATCTTGAGAGGCAACCAAAAATTGTGATATATGAAACGAACAAGAAGTTTGTAATAAACAAGATGGTATTATTGAGAATCGTCTAATAAACTAACTTGGTTATTATTTGTGTCTAGCTTTAACAAAAAGGAATAAATTTCGCTTAGATGTTGTATATCTGATTTAGTGTTAATCACGTTGTCAGTTGTTGCAATGTGGGTCATTTCCAAAAAAGTCTTCTTTTGTAAGATGTTTCTTTTTCAAGGATCTTGGCATCTGCAAAGTTCATTTTGTGATTGAGGGTGTGTACGTGGTTGGCTAGTGTGCATCTATCTGGATACAGTCTACAGTCACTTTTATGTGTTATTATTCTATCCTTCAGTCGTCTAGATGTCTGGCCTATATATTTGCCATTACAATCACTACATGGAATGCAATAAACCACATCAGAAATTTGATCTTGTGGGGTTGGATCTTTAAGTTTGGAAAAAATAGAATTTACTGTTAGAGAGGTTTTATTAGTTATTTTAATATTCTCATATGATTTAAAGATTCTTGTCAGTTTTGGTGTCAGTTCTTGTATATAAGGTAACACACAATATTGTGGAGGAGTGTGATTGTGAACAGTGTTTTGTGTGTTAGTATCTGTAGATGTGCCAACAGATGTTGAGTTGATTGGAGTGGGCTCTAATGGAGTATTGTACAACAGACTTTTGAGGAGAAGTGGTGGATAAGAATTATCAATAAAGAGATCATACACTATTTTAAGATTTTTTTGATGGAATGATTTATCAGAAATGTTTATTCCATCAAAAAAATCTTAAAATAGTGTATGATCTCTTTATTGATAATTCTTATCCACCACTTCTCCTCAAAAGTCTGTTGTACAATACTCCATTAGAGCCCACTCCAATCAACTCAACATCTGTTGGCACATCTACAGATACTAACACACAAAACACTGTTCACAATCACACTTCTCCACAATATTGTGTGTTACCTTATATACAAGAACTGACACCAAAACTGACAAGAATCTTTAAATCATATGAGAATATTAAAATAACTAATAAAACCTCTCTAACAGTAAATTCTATTTTTTCCAAACTTAAAGATCCAACCCCACAAGATCAAATTTCTGATGTGGTTTATTGCATTCCATGTAGTGATTGTAATGGCAAATACATAGGCCAGATATCTAGACGACTGAAGGATAGAATAATAACACATAAAAGTGACTGTAGACTTTATCCAGCTAGATGCACACTAGCCAACCACGTACACACCCTCAATCACAAAATGAACTTTGCAGATGCCAAGATCCTTGAAAAAGAAACATCTTACAAAAGAAGACTTTTTTTGCAAATGACCCACATTGCAACAACTGACAACGTGATTAACACTAAATCAGATATACAACATCTAAGCGAAATTTATTCCTTTTTGTTAAAGCTAGACACAAATAATAACCAAGTTAGTTTATTAGACGATTCTCAATAATACCATCTTGTTTATTACAAACTTCTTTTTCGTTTCATATATCACAATTTTTGGTTGCCTCTCAAGATGTCAGTTGGTTCTGGTCAATCTTTATTAGTGATTTTTATCTCTCATTATGTGTTGAATATAGTCATAAATAATATTTAGTATTTTTTTTTAATTTAGTGCTCCTTTGTCATATAGCCACTCTTTATTTTGCCATCCTTAACTACCAATATTTATAATTTAGTTCAATGAATTTGCTTTTTAGATTCTGTAGTTACCATTACACTTGACACCTTGGAATGTGGAGGTATTAGCTATGTATGTATATACATATGTATGTGTACACATGTATTACATGTGTGTATATGTATGTGTGTGTGTGGGTATATGTATATGCCTCTTTACAAAGTGGTCTACCCTTCTGCATTCTATTTGTGATTACAATTATACCACCAAATTGTAGAAAGAAGTTAATTATTATTACAATTATATGCATTTCTTTAATCATTGAGTACAAACATGAATAAAATAAAAAAGACAATCGCTAGTAATCTGTCTTATAAATTCTTTATTTAATAAATAACAATAGAATGATCTTACTTGATCTTAACAAAAAATCTATCAATTTAATACAACTTGTACTTAAACTAAAAATTGCCTAGCTCTGGCTGACACTTCCGTATAATGACAGCTAACAGACCGCTGTGACCTTGAGGTACTTTGCTTTCACGCCCTCCTCTCAACATGGCAACATCAAAATGTTGAATTATTAAGTGTTTCGTATATGTATTCGTAAAATTGTTTGTCCTAAACGTTAATTTAAGTAATTTTGACTACTCCGGCACACACGGAAATTAATACACTTGGTTGTATGAGTTATTATGCCTTTCACTGTACACTAAATCCAATGTTGTTTTTTTTCACTTTGGCGTTCTTCATGGAACTTTTTTTCTATCGAGGCTTAACAAGCTCATCCAAGTAAGTGTTTTAACTTATTATGTAAATTGCACAATTTCACCAGTTTGTAATAACTTTGTAGCAACTGGCCTGATGATGTTTAAGAAATTAAACGAAATATTGCTAGCTCGTTGAAAAGAGTACACTTTGGCTTTCATTTCCAGCTGCACACCCAATGAATTTTACCTTTGACTTTGATATTAATTAGACAGCTGTGATCATCCTTCAGTTATATATATATATATATATATATATATATATATATACAGGGTGGTTCATCTTATTCGCCTCGGTCTCTGTACGGAAAACCACTTGATATTTAAAAAAAAATTCTTCACAGAAATATACACGGCCTTTAATACTACAATCTAAAAATTATGTGAATTATACAGGGTGCTCCAAAAAAGAGTGGTATATCAAAGTTATATTTTTTCTTATGGAATGCCCTATATCTAACACCTTAAAAAATAAGCTATACTTTCATAAGGGTTCCCTTTACCTAAATACAGGGTGTTTTGATTTATTTCGATTTTTATAAAAATGTAAGGTTTTAGAAAAAAATAAATATTTACGAATCTAAGGAGCAGTAACAAATTATTTCTTGGATCTTAATAACAGACTATTTAGCATACTTAAACAGATGCTTATTGCAAAGAAATTTCTTACAGGGTGGTCAAAATATGAGATTGTTGTATTAACAAATTCAAGCTGTAATAACTTACTTATTTTAAATGGAACACCCTGTATCTTACTAGTCTATCGCGTAGAAAATTTACTTAGCTTTCAATTTGTATTAGGGTTTCCTATACCTATCTTTTTACAGAGTGGTCAAAATATTAGATTGTTTTATTAACAAATTCAAGCTGTAATAACTTACTTATTTTAAATGGAACACCCTGTATCTTACTAGTCTGTCGCGTAGAAAATTTACTTAGCTTTCAATTCTTATTAGGGTTTCCTATACCTATCTCCCTTCATTTTTTAAATATTTAAAGATTTCCTAATTTGTAAGCTTTAAAAATTAGAATTAAGTACCTATGTCGTGGTTATGTACAACACATCACCAACACCGGCAATATACTTAAATGTCAAGAGAGTTTCGTTAATAAAATTTACATTTTTATCATTTAATCACACAGAGTGTTCTTATTTTAAATGACATACTCGATATTCTATTCTTTATAATGGAAGATATTTAAAATCTCTTCAATTCCATGTAAATATTCTCAATACACATGTTATTCTGTAAATATAAATTCCCATGTTATTCTGTAAATACCATTTTTACATATTTTTGTACAATAGGGTCGTTTTCGTCAAAGTAGCCATTGCATTTAATTGTTTGTAATTGCGATTCAAAGATTCACACAAAAAGTGGTGTTCTTAAATTTACTCAATAACCGTTGGGATAAGATATGGAATATACTTATACGGAATGAAATATAATTTAAATACCTTCCAGAATACGGCATCTAATATAGAGTATGCAGTTTAATATAAACATATTATTCAATGTCACATGTAGGCCAAAATCAACTAAAATAATACAACACTCTGTGTGATTACATAATAACAATGAAAATTTTATTAATGACAGTATCTTGTCTAAGTATATTGCCGGTGTTGGTGATGTGTTGTACATAAACACGACATAGGTACTTAATTTTAATTTTTAAAGCTTACTAAATTAGGAAATCTTTAAATATTTAAAAAATGAATGGAGGTAGGTATAGGAAACCCTAATTAGAATTGAAAGCTAAGTAAATTTTCTACGTGATAGACTAGTAAGATACAGGGTGTTCTATTTAAAGTAAGTAAGTTATTACAGCTTGAATTTGTTAATAGAACAATCTAATATTTTGACCACCCTGTAAAAAGATAGGTATAGGAAACCCTAATACAAATTGAAAGCTAAGTAAATTTTCTACGCGATAGACTAGTAAGATACAGGGTGTTCTATTTAAAATAAGTAAGTTATTACAGCTTGAATTTGTTAATATAACAATCTCATATTTTGACCACCCTGTAAGAAATTTTGTTGCAATAAGCATCTGTTTAAGTATGCTAAATAGTCTGTTATTAAGATCCAAGAAATAATTTGTTACTGCTTCTTAGATTCGTAGATATTTATTTTTTTCTAAAACCTTACATTTTTATAAAAACCGAAATAAATCAAAACACCCTGTATTTAGATATAGGGAACCCTTATGAAAGTATAGCTTATTTTTTAAGGTCAATTCAATAATGTCATCAGATATAGGGCATTCCATAAGAAAAAATATAACTTTGATATACCACTCTTTTTTGGAACACCCTGTATAATTCACATTATTTTTAGGTTGTAGTATTAAAGGCCCTGTATATTAATGTGAAGAATTTTTTTTAAAATATCAAGTGCTTTTCCGTACAGAGACCGAGGCGAATAAGATGAACCACCCTGTATATATATATATATATATATATATATATATCCTGTAATGATGTTACCTAAAGTTAAAATGAAATATGCTTAAATACTACTTATTCTGGAAGTGTGAATCTGGGTTTTTCTTGGTTCATCCTTGACATTAAAAAAAGCAAGCCGGATTTTTTTCACTTGTTTTTTATATGTAACTGTTACCACATGGTCTTGTCTTTAGCTGTATTAAAGTTTTTAAATATTAACTATACATTTAAATGTTATATACTTATACATTGCATTGGTTCGTGGATAAGATTTGTTACTATGTACAGCTTATCTATTGCTACATGTCTTTTTAAGGTAACGCTAGTGCCTTTTTTACATCTCCTTTGGATGTTGTTTCTTATAACACTCTTTTTGTAGATGAACTGATGATGTCTACTGAGCAGTAGACGAAACGTCTTCAATTAATAGATAAAGTAGCCGAATTCTTTGTCTTTTTTTCAACCACTTGACCGATAAAACCCTACACTTACGAGTGCTCCTTTTTTATATATATATATATATATATATATATATATATATATATATATATATATATATATATATATATATATATATATATATATATATATATAACAAAATTGTTTTTCTTGGGCTTAGGTTCAAAGATTAGGTTTTAAATTTGGAACTAGATTTTATTTTCCATTTATACACAATCAACGTTTCGGTGGATATCTCTCACCTTTGTCAAGATTGATTCTAAAATTACAAATGAAAGATAATACATTATTTTAGAAAAATATTAAAAACTTACCAAACACGTAAAACGACACACTAACGACGATGAACAGACACAAATTAAAAATTGAGTGTTGATATCTCATTGCTTACTGTCCAAACGTATTTTATAGAGATATCAACACTCAATTTTTAATTTGTGTCTATTCATCGTCGTTAGTGTGTCGTTTTACGTGTTTGGTAAGTTTTTAATATTTTTCTAAAATAATGTATTGTCTTTCATTTGTAATTTTAGAATCAATCTTGACAAAGGTGAGAGATATCCACCGAAACGTTGATTGTGTATAAATGGAAAATAAAATCTAGTTCCAAATTTAAAACCTACTCTTTGAACCTAAGCCCAAGAAACACAATTTTGTTATATATACTTAGTATGGTTCAAGAACATCAATAAAACTTTATATATATATATATATATATATATATATATATATATATATATATATATATATATATATATATATATATATATATAAGAAATACTGGATATTAGTGACTGTCGATATAAACAAACAACTAGTTTATTAGGGTTGCAGTCAGAAGGTTGGCCAGGATGTTAAAGAAACACTCTTTTGACTTTTTGTCTAGCTTTCGGAATGGTTTTATTCCTTTTTCAAGACTTAGTCGTTGAGATTATTTAAAAGCTTTATGACCCTCAGCAATACTAACACAAACATAGAATATAGAAAATAATGGACAAAATACATTCTAAAATTTGGTAAGGATGGTAAATTTTTATATTTATTCTATGACATCTTTTGATGGTGAGATGTCATCATGACATCATTTTGATGACACCATCAAAAGATGTCATAGAATAAATATAAAAATTTACCATCCTTACCAAATTTTAGAATGTATTTTGTCCATTATTTTCTGTGTTCTATGTTTGTGTTAGTATTGTTGAGGGTCATAAAGCTTTTAAATAATATCAACGACTAAGTCTTGAAAAAGGAATAAAACCATTCCGAAAGCTAGACAAAAAGTCAAAAGAGTGTTTCTTTAACATCCTGGCCAACCTTCTGACTGCAACCCTAATAAACTAGTTGTTTGTATATATATATATATATAGATATATATATATATATATATATATATATATATATATATATATATATATATATATATATATATTCTTTGAAGGAAGAGATAACACTGGGAGATACCCTTTTTATTACTGAGGAAGCAAAGTAAAACTCGGGTGCTTCGTAGGATGTGCCTTTTTATTAATGGTCTAAGCTTTCGTCTATGCTTATAGACTTCATCAGAGTAACTAAAAAATATAGAACAAACAATGACTGATGGAACTTACTATAAATTATAACAAAACTCACCCAAATAATAGCAAAATACTCAGGGATTTGGGTGGAAGACAAAGTTATCCTCTTATATCCCGTTATCCTCTTTTGGTTATATATATATATATATATATATATATATATATATATATATATATATATATATATAAACAGTAATAAACGTTCAATTAATTACAAATCAGACACAAGTAGATTAAGCGAAATTTACTGCAATGTTTTAAAATTCGAAAAATAGCAGAATATTAAACAGATGGCTCGATATTGGAACTTTTGACCCTTAACACATGTGAGAAAAGATACCTGACTCAGTGCCGCCCTCGACGTTCTCGTGAAACGACATGCATAGCTTTAAGTTAAATTGCTTTATATAACATACCTACAACAATTCGTAAGTTATATCATTGTAATATTATGTTTGTACCTAACTGTTAGTTAATTTTGTAGTTTGTTCCTGATGAAGATGAAAAATTAATAAATACTCATCGAAATATCGAAATTCAACAGAATTAAATGTAGTTTCAATCTAAGCCACAGACCGCAATTCCCGATAATTTCAACACTGTTTTATAGTGTTATAGAATATACTTGCACGGTCGATAAATACATCGGATTTCGAATCCAGTTCTGTATATATATATATATATATATATATATATATATATATATATATATATATATATATATATATATATATATTAGAGAACTCATATCCCATAGGGCTTTTAAATAAACTCATTTTCGGTTCTCCTCTTCCTTCTCAATTTTCTGGTAAACAAAATTTTCATAATAATGAGGTCCGACAATTGACATTGACAGACAGCGACAACACATCAGTAATACCACCTAAAATAACTTTTGGTTCCTTGCCCTACATTCCAGTTCTGACACCTAAGCTAATTAACATTTTCAAAAATGTTAATGGCTTAAAAATTTCAACTAGGAACGTGAAAACGGTATCTAAATTATACTCAAAAACAAAGGATCCCTTCACAAGACAAGAGTCTTCGAATGTTGTTTATTCCATACCGTGTTCCAATTGTAACAACGTATACATCGGGGAAACATCTCGCAATTTCCACAGTAGGGTGATCTCACATCGTAGTGATATAAAAACCAATAAAATAAATGCATGTGCACTTACAGAACATGCATTAACTTTGAAACATGAGTTTAATTTCGAAGATTCATGTATTTTGGCCAAAGAAACAAACCATCCAAAACGTGTTTTCTTGGAAATGTGTTTGATAAAATCCAGTACGTCTTGCATAAATAAAAAGTCTGACATAGAAAAACACCTAATTACATTTTAATCCGATTGTTTTTTCTTTCTGTTCTCTATGTATCAGAGTTAAAACACACCATCAAAAGATGTCATAGAATAAATATAAAAATTTACCATCTTTAACAAATTTTAGAATGTATTTTGTCCATTATTTTCTGTATTCTATGTTTGTGTTAGTATTGTTGAGGGTCATAAAGCTTTTAAATAATCTCAACGACTAGTAAGTTGAACTGACGAATTGTGATATTTTATAAAAATTTACATACTTCTTTTTATCTATATTACAGTCTTCAAAAAGGAATAAAACCATTCCGAAAGCTAGACAAAAAGTCAAAAGAGTGTTTCTTTAACATCCTGGCCAACCTTCTGACTGCAACCCTAATAAACTAGTTGTTTGTTTATATCGACAGTCACTAATATCCAGTATTTCTTATATATATATATATATATATATATATATATATATATATATATATACATATACATATATACAATATATATATATATATATATATATATATATATATATATATATATATATACATCCCGCTATTAAATTGGCATCTTTTCACGTTGCAGTCATTTGGCATCACCTAGAAATGCTATCATTTTCTAGGTATAATCCGTGAATGTTCGCTTAGTACACTTCTTTAAGCTTGGCACCGTTGTCGGATTTTCAGTAATCCGATTTATTTATATATTTTATTCCTTACACTATAACGACAATTTGACCCCCGTAGGTCAAAAACATTGCTTAAACATCACTTTGGCAACAACAGGATGTTGCCAAGATATACATTTTTACGGAAAAGACAGTACCTAGTTAGATACATAATATCGATCGCTTCACG
The DNA here is from genome assembly GCF_917563875.1 of Diabrotica virgifera virgifera. NCBI lineage: Eukaryota > Metazoa > Arthropoda > Insecta > Coleoptera > Chrysomelidae > Diabrotica > Diabrotica virgifera. Next base: position 156,266,291 of record NC_065446.1, on the reverse strand, counting down.
TTACAAGTCTTCCACTCGCACTCAGGTAAAAACCAGTTGTAGGCTCTTTTGTCTGAACGGGTCCCTGAATGAGTTTAATAATTCACTTTTATTGTGTATTTTGTTTCGTTTAGTTGAAATATCAGATTTTGTTTGTAACGAATTTCATAATAGATATTTAAATTATTTTTTTGTTAACAAAAACAAATTTTAAAGTTTGACATTTGAAAAATTAATTTTATATTGCCATTTTCATGACATGGTCAATGGTTAATTGCATTTATAATAATTTAATGGGTCATTGCGAAACAATATACAGTGCGTCCATAAAGTAACGCATAAATTCATTATTTCACAAACCGGACACTTTCAGGAAAAATACCGAAACAGGTCGATTTTTATTTTTAAATTACAATTTATTGGCATACATATCATACTAGTGACGTCATCCATCTGGGCGTGATGACGTAATCGTTGATTTTTTTAAATAAGAATAAAGGGCATGTAATAGCTCATTTGAAAGGGTATGTAATTCTCTATTCAATAATATAATTGTTAATATAATTATTTATACAGGGTGTCCAAAAAATGTTATTTAAATTAAATTAATTGGTATAAAAAGATGAATGTATGTAATTTGTTTAATTCTAAATATATTTTATTGGTGCCAGCAAACATAAAAATGTTTTATTTAAAACCTAAATATTGATTTTCGCTTAAGCGTAATCTTAAACTTCCAAGAGGCAGGTGGATGGCAGCTCTAACATTTAATTTTCTGACAAAAGTAAAACGAATTTTGAATTAAATAAGTTACATACATTTTTCTTTTTGTCTCAATTAATTTAATTAAAGAATTCTTTTTGGACACCCTGTATATATAATTATGTTATTGTTTGTATTAGTAAATAGAGAATTAAATACCCTTTCAAATGAGCTATCACATGACCCCTATTCTCATTTAAAAAATTCATCGATTACGTTATCAAGCCCAGATGGATGACATCACTAGTATGATATGTAATATGCCAAAAAATTGTAATTTAAAAATAAAAATCGACCTGTTTCGAAAATTTTCCTTAAAGTCGCCGGTTTACGAAATAATGAAATTATGCGTTACTTTATGGAAGCACTGTATGTTACAATGTGTAAATTTTTCAGGAAACGTAAAAATCTTTCCATTAGTAGTTAGAGATTCTGATAGTAATACTATATTTTATATAAGTATTATGGGTTATAAATGCATCTATTAGGTCTGGATCCCGCGTATGAAAAAAAAGTTGATTAATAGCAAGCTGAAAATTTGTTAATAGCTTAAGGGTGTTTAGTCGGATAAACTTTTATATATGGGAACACTGGAACAGGGGCAGTTTTAATTGTGAAACAGGTTGAAAATTTGGAACGGTCACACCACGAAAACGGCACATTTATTTTGTCCGACATAACAGACTTAAACTCTCCGAATAGAGATTAAACTCTCATGCAAAAATTAGACTGCTATTTATCACCTGTCATAATTCCTGTCATTTGACATATTCTACATGCTCTACTCATTAAAAGGCCCATTTGGTGATAAATAGCAGTCTAATTTTTGCATGAGAGTTTAATCTCTGTTCGAAGAGTTTAAGTCTGTTCTGTCGGACAAAATACATGTGCCGTTTTCGTGGTGTGACCGTTTCAAATTTTTAACCTGTTCCAAAATTAAAACTGCCCCTGTTCCAGTGTTCCCATATATCAAAGTTTATCCGACTAGACACCCTTAAGCTATTAACAAATTTTCAGCTTGCTATTAATCAACTTTTTTTTCATACGCGGGATCCAGACCTATATCTGAAAGACCAAAAAAGTTTAAATGTTGCTTATTTTTTTGATATTATGTTTTAAAGTTTGTGAACTTATGTTGTTTTCGAAATGAAACCATAATTGGTAAAGTTTTTTCTTTATTCTCAACAAGAAACAGTCATAATACGGACAACGCACACATCTTATGGAAAATATAATGTCACTCAAATTCAATAAAATTTATACGAATAGATCCGTTTTAATTTACCGATCAAATCTTATCATTGCGCCAACTCTTAATTATGATTAATTACGGCGCAAATTGCAATTAAAGTTTATCGAAATCACATTTTTGGAGTCCATAAAGTGTTAAAAGTGTTAAAGTTACAATCATTATTGCTCCGAGTGCTATTCATAAGAGCTTAAATCCCGCTGGGCCTAAGCGGATTAGTGAAACTAATCCGCTGATTTATGGAGTACCGAAAATCTGGGTAGTTTAAAATATTTTTTCTCTCTCTAACTTATGTACCTACCCATTTGATTTCAGATTTATTTGTATCAATTTCTGCTCTTATTTTTGAAAATAGAGAGTTGGCGCAATGATAAGATTTGATCGGTAAATTAAAACGGATCTATTCGTATAAATTTTATTGAATTTGAGTGACATTATATTTTCCATAAGATGTGTGCGTTGTTTTCGAAATGAAACCATAATTGGTGAAGTTTTTTCTTTATTCTCAACAAGAAACAGTCATAATACGTAGAAATTTATACTAAATTTAAAATCCAGATTCAGTAGAAATAAACAAACCAAGACACGTTAAATGCTACTAGGAGCACTCCCGAATCATAATTATTTACAATGTATTGTTATATTTCTATTTGATATGAAAATTAAATTTTGATGGTTGTAAACAGGATTCAATTTAATATAAAATATTTTCAATTTTCTCAACCACGGGCATATAAATTTAGAACACCCTGTATACAACAAATTGTTATATTTAATTTTAAGAAGTGATTAGACGGAACTCGGGACAGTGCGCTTAAAATAAACAAAGTGAATGACGCGTACCATTATCGTTCTTCTCGGAAGCTCGATCATTAGCCTATGCTAAATAAAACTCAGTGAAATAGATGATAGTTCATTATCGTTTTTCGCGGAAGGTTTCGATCATTAGCCTATGCTAAATAAGACTCATTTGAAAGAGAGAATAGGTCATTAAAATTTGTAAATAGTAGAAAGTGATTTTAGAATGGGAATTAAATATTTTCTTTTGAAATCCATTAAGCATATTTAGAAAGATTAAAAATTGGTTTTTGAGGAATACTGAGAATGAGAGTTGGTGGTGGAAGGTTGATTTGTGAATCTGGAAGGGATATTGAGAAAGTAGGTGAATGAATGACAAAGTGGGATCAGAATGTTTTGAGCTGTCGAGAAGTGAAGTCGAGTAGTAGACGGTAGTGTTCGAGGAGTGAGAAAGCCGGTAGTTCCGTGAGTGTGGAGTATCTATCGTGGAACGAGAAGTAGGCCAGGTCGAGAGTAAAAGAACCTCCTTGAGCCCAGAGTGTCCCGGTAGCTGATAGCAGTTTCGAAAAAGGTAGAACACAGCATCACGACAAAAGCAGGAACGAGAGCTATTCGAGCTAGTTTTTCAAAGGAGAACATCACTGGAAGCCAGGACGAGGTTTGATCGCAGCCAAGGATAGCAGGAAAGGGTTTTGTGTGAGGACATTTTCAGTTCACCAGGAAAAGGTCAGTCTCATTTGTTTGGACATGAATGTATGGGTTTTTCGTATTAAATTCCACATAAAAAATTGAATAACATAATCAATAATATCAGAAAAGCTTCATCAAACTTAAATAGAGTTGTCCCTAATAACTCCTAATAGTTAAATGTTAATAAAAACTTTCAATAGAAAACCAAAAGGAAATAAAATTCCCAGTTGTAAATGTTATGTTTAAGAATAATAAGAAATAGCAAATATTAAGCATTGATTGCCTTTTGAATAAAATAAAAAATATTTTGATTATAATTGTAACCCATATTTGTATTTTTTTTTTACTCTTTTCTTTTCTATCCCGATTAGGAACCATTAAGAAATATTCAGAAGCCACGAAAGTAAGTAATTAATTTATAATTCGCCCTGAGATTGAAAACATATTGATATGTGATCTGGTTAATTAATTAGATTAGTATTAATACATTGATTAAATTAAGTGACATATAAGAATATTATCTCATATCAATAATCAAGATCACATCAGTATATACATTGTAAATTCCAAGTCATGATTTCCAAAGTTTACACATTGTAAATTATGATTCGGGAGTGCTCCTAGTATCATTTAACGTGTCTTGGTTTGTTTATTTCTACTGCATCTTTACTGTTTCTGTTAACTAATCTAAACGTAGAGATATTTTTTGAGATTCTTTAACTCTTTCAATGCTGGGGTTTGTCACATCCCACCTGTCTGTTAGTGGCAAAAAAGTTCACCTGTCGGATGCCGGGTTAAAACATGACAAATTAGATGTGGAATGAAAGCTTATAACCCAAAGATGGTACTAAAGGTGAGAAATTTGGCCTCCGACTTCAGTATAAAGAGTTGCAACCCGAAGTATTGTTCTAAATTCGCAGAAATAGTACAAACTATGTATTACTCGACGCGCCTTAGAAAGACGAGAACAAATATTTATGCCTGTCCGGTTTTATGCCTGTCTGTCCGTCCGTCTGTCAGATATAATCACAGAGGTTGAATGAAAGATTATAACCCATAGATGGTACTAGCGATTAGAAATTTGACGCGCATTAGAAAAATGAGAACAAAGAAATACTTTTTTTAGTTTTACACCACTTCCGGTTAAAATGGTGTACCCGGAAGTGACACACATAGTCACAGAAAAATATACTTGATCAATTTACGTGTATTAAGAGGTCGAAACCGAATTTTTTTAATTCTGGTTTTGATGTCATATGCGGTTAAAAAATTGTCTGGAAGTGGAAGAAACCAGTTTAATAGTTGTCCCCTTCGAGTAGCGAAAAATAAACAATACTTTGTAAAAACATTCAACATTGGTTGATATTCCGCTGTTTTCATATTATTTATTGACCTAAGTTTTTGTAAAATGCACTAGTCTTTTTTAAAGATATCATTGGACAATTTACTCACTGTTTTTGGATTTTACAAAATCGCTTGGATTGGCATGAAATTTGACATAAGCATAGCTAACATGTCAAAGAAAAAAGTGATATTGTGCCAGTGTGTGCTTTTTTCTGGGGATGAGTACCACCCCCTTCTCGAGTGTGAAAAAATATAGGTAAAAATATGTCCGTAAGTGGATAAACTAATTAAATTCCTTGTATTTTTTGTTTTTAGATGGTTTTTCGTAAATAAATCAAAAAGTAAGTATTTGATCGAAAAAACTATTCTTAGCAAATATAAAGCTTATAAAACAGTAAAAAAAATTATGTATGTATGAAGTCTGGACACACAATAAAAACAGAGTTGGAGCTGAACAACAGTTGGTTCTTATTCGTCGAATTCCAAATCGACTAGTTCAACGTAAAATATCCAAAAAATAACGCACTTTTCGGGGAAAACTCGCCACAAATTTTTTAAAGTGTTTAAAAAAGTTTTATTTTTGTTATTTAAAAAGTATCTATTCTATCACCATCAGCATCAAAAGTAAGTTACGCTTTAAATAAAATATGTCCCTTTTTTTTGCTAAAAGAAATCGTGAAAATCACCACCTAATTAGCATTCCATATGAAATTAATAGTTACCGCCCTAGTTAATTTACTTATATTATACTGTTTATATGATCTATAAGATTTATTGGCAAGAAATGCTTATTAAAAAAAATTGGTTTTAAAATAAAAAAATTTTAATTTTGAAAAAAAATGCCTTGGTTTAAAATAACTTAAACATTAGTGATACTAAATATCTCAAAGAGTAAAAAATGTACATATCACATAAACAATACATAAGTAAATTAGGCGGTGATTTTTACATTTTTTTAACAAAAAAGAGACTTCATTTTGATGCTAACTAACTTTTGATGCTAGAAACGTTTATAAAAATACAAATAAAACTTTTTAGACATTTTATAACAGTTGTAAGTCATGAGTTTTTCCCGAAAAGTGCTTCGTTTTATGGTTATTTCATGTTAAAATATTCGATTTGTATTTTGACGAAGTAGAACCTGCTTTTCATTAAGGTGATACAGTAGCGATCAACAGGTAGCCAAAACGCGTTCCAAGATTGCGGCTGTAATTTTGAATATTTTTTCGAGATATTTGGCACACGTATTCGTAATATAATAAAGAATGGCGGTACAGAGCCGAATTTGAAAAATATATTAATATGTGGAAATTACTCTGTAATTAAATATAATATTAAAAAAACGAGCCTGTACCGCCATTAAGAAGAACAAAAAAATACACTTTCTTCAAATAAACTTTTTATCCGATGCCTAGATTTTGTGTCATTTTGGAACTACTAATGAAATACAAAATTTTAGTAGTTCCAAAATGACACAAAATCTAGGCATCGGATAAAAAAGTTCATTTGAAGAAAGTGTATTTTTTTGTTCTTCTTAATGGCGGTACAGGCTCGTTTTTTAAATATTGTATTTAATTACAGAGTAATTTCCACATATTCATATATTTTTCAAATTGGGCTCTGTACCGCCATTCTTTATTATATTACGAATACGTGTGCCAAATATCTCGAAAAAATATTCAAAATTACAGCCGCAATCTTGGAACGCGTTTTCGCTACCTGTTGATCGCTACTGTTTCCTCTTAACTACAACTCTACTTTTACAGGGTCTACAGACTTCATACATACACCATTGTTTTCACTTTTTTATACGCTATATTTTTGCTAAGAATATTTTTCGTTAAAATACTTTTTGAGTTTTTTTCTAAAACCGTCTAAAAACGTGACTTTTTTGTTGAAAAACGAACATAATATATTCACTTGCAAATAACTCAAACAGTATGTTAAGAAAAAATCTATAGAACAAAAACTAGCTTAGAATTACTCAGTTTATCCACTTTAGGACTTATTTTGAATGTATGTCTTTTCACATTATAAAAGTGGTTGTACTAACTCCCAAGGCAAAAGCACACGTCGGCACAATATCACTTTTTCTTTGACCTGTCAGCTATGTGCATACCCAATTTCATGTCAATCCAAGCGGTTGTTTAAAATTCGGAGGTTTTGCAATATTTACCGTGAGTGGATGGACTACAGATATATGTATATTAGATAAAAATTATAGTCTCAGCGAATCTTTGAAATATCTCCATTCCTTTGAAATGTTACATTTTTTAAGCCTTGAGGGAGTAGGCGCAAAATTATGACCAATGCTATTTAAATGCATTCAGTTTATTCGAATCCTGAGAAAACTAATAAGAATTTTGGAAAAATTTAAACGCAGAATGAAAGATTACATTATAACCGAGGGCGAAACTCTCTAAAAACTTTTATGTTTATATTGATAAGTGAAAGGGTGAAAAAAAAAGAAAATTTAGTGTGATTTTTTATTTCAAATATTTAATTCAAAAGAAATTTTTGTTTATTCTGTTCTTTTTGACATGAGGCTGTATTTGATTTCTCTATGTCATTGTATGCTATTGGTTAGTTCCTATCATTTCAGCCGACGTACGTCACGATTGGATCAATAGGGCCGAACATACATAACTAAGGCCCTTTTGGCATGATGCTGTATTATTTTGAAGTCGATACAGCCTGAATATTTTTTTTTATTTTTTTACGTTCTATGTGATTAAAAAAATTAAGAATCACCGCAATTTTAGCCCACCACCCCCTTCCCCTTTCCCCACATCAAAAAATGTCAATTTTTCGATTTTATTTTTTTTTAAGTTGGTTTGCAATTAAATTATAAATTACAAAAAATTCACACGCACAGCTGAGGCTTTTACAAAACATATATTTTTATGGACCCGAAGGTCGAGTGTACATAACCTCAATGTTTTTTGTTTTTTTAATAGGTACGTATAACTTTTTTTGGCGATGGCTGCATGTCTAATTTTTTTGCGTTTTGTGAATTTTATCAAAATCTGTATTTCTGACTTTTTTCAGATTTATTCGTAAGGTGCGCCATCTTCAAAAATCCGGAAAACTGGTTTTTTCGGTAGTTTTTTGGGATTTTCTCCATTTTATATACTTCAAAATAGACTAACTCAAGGTTTTTTATAGGTTACGTATATATAATTTGAAATAACTGAGTTTTTAGGGATATTCAAAAATTGTGTAAAACACCTAAACCCCCCAAAAACTATGTTTTTTCAAATTCTTAATAGTTTCTTAATTCTTTCGTACCCCATGAAGTTAAATTACAAAGCCATTAAAATATAACTAGAGGTGATTCATACCTACTTACCATCTCAATTGAATGCAATCATCGGCAAAGCCATCTTTTAGTGTCATTGTGTCATCCCCAAAAATCTACCTGGGTCTTAAAATGCAGGTATGCATACTTGTTCCGTTATAACTCTTATCTTTTAAAATTTTGTAGTAAAAGCATTTCTATAGCTATAGTGAGTTTATTGCCCTACCTCTTTATGTGGCTTAATGATTTGGATTGTAAACACAGATAAGAAAGGGTGTGATAGACCAGAGAAATTAGCAAATAAATGGCCTCTTTCGTGACATCCGTTGATACAGGTATCTAAGAACTGCTTATGGCATTAGGGTAAATTTAGTTACAACAGTATCCAATATAAAAATTATGCAAAAAATCAAACGTACTTTTTAACTTATAAACAATATATAAACAATTAAAGATCGCTATTTGATTGTAAATATTAAAGGTGGAGACCGGTATGCTGTATGGAAAGGTGATACAATTTTACTGAAGAGCATAGAAAATTCTTTAAAATGAGTGTTTGGAAAGTTCTTTTTGTTAATTTGTTGCTTAGTTATTGGGAAAATAGCTTCAAAAGTCGATTTTTTGAAAATAATTAATAACTTTTCTAAAAATACACTAAAAGCTTTATTTTCGCGTAAGTAAAGGAACAATATTAGAAGTATTCAGCCGTTAAAATTTCAAGAAGTTTTACCTAATAGTTATTGCAAAATTGAAATTGTTTATCCCAAAAAGCTTCTATCTACAGCGTTATTATGCATAAACTATTAGGTCAACATAAATTCTAAAGACATCAAACCAAAGAGAAAGGTTCAATTTATCAAATTAGATCAAGTCTTGAATAAAAAGTTTATAATAAATATTATAAATAATTATAAAATAATTTTGAAAAAGTAGTGTTATTTTAAGCTTATTCGCGAACTCAAGCGAGGGTGCTGCCGCTTATTTTGAACTAGAGGAATTGGGATGAAGATTTAAACAAAACATCCGTTAACCTATATATCAATGTCGATTGAATGCTTGTCTGGTGTGTTCATTTAATGAATGATTTATTTATATTAATTAATTACATCAATAAAAATATTAATTATATCAAAATGCATTATCCCAATTACATCGGCCATTTTCATGCAACTGCACTGCCACCTATAGTCGATTGAGTTCGCGAATAAACAATTAAAATAACAACCGCATTAACATGTGGGAATTAACTAATTTTGATGGGAAATAAGCCACAATTTTACTAAAAAAAATGGTTTTATTTTGACAACGACACCCGATTTGAGCGTCGAAACGTTAATAAAATCAGTTTTTTTAGTAAAATTGTGGCTTATTTCCCATCAAAACTAGTTAATTCCAAAAATGCCACAAGAAAATAGCTTCAGAACAACAACACGTAGGAAGTTAATTTTTTTTATTCGACATGTTGGTATTCTTATAGAAACTGAAACAAAAATTTAATGCCCTACAACCCTTAAAACCCGAGTTAGCCACTTTTTTCAAAAATTCACCGGGGCTTTGTTTATAAATATTAGAAAATTTGAAAAGCAACATTTAAACGAATGAAAGAGCATGTTTATACAAAAAAAAATTAAAACGATTCTTTTAAAAACGAGCCGTCCATGATGCGCCAAAAGTGAAGAGTTTAAAAGTAAAGCGATTCTTACCCTCTTGATTTTATTATCAAAAACTTAATTCACAACTACACATTTATAAAAGGCGCAATACCTCCGGTAAGATTTAGGTACAAAATTAATAAAACCCAAAAAAAAATATATAATACAATATTCCAGTTACCCGTCGTTTGTCACCATTAATCCCTTTATCCTAAAGATAAATAACAGTTTGTCGACGAAAATTCCATTCGATCAAATGTTCGTCGATGAATTGTCCATTCGATGAATTGTGCATTCGACCAACTGTTTGTCGACCAACTGTTGTCGACCAATTTTCCGTCGACGAAGTGTTCTCGACCAGCTTTCCGACACCGGATTTGGGTGTCATTGTATTCTGTTGGTTAATTCCTACCATTTTAGCCACCGTACGTCATGATTGGAAAAATAGCAGCGAATATACGTAACTAAGGCCCTTTCAATATTTTACTGTAATTGATTTTTCTGTGTCATTGTATTCTGTTGACTGATTCCTATCATTTGAGCCGCCGTACGACACGTTTGGACCAATGGGAGTCAAGATACGTAACTAATACCTAACAAGAGGTTTACTCAAACTTCTTTTTTGTACTTATACCACTCGGTAAAAGTACAAAAAAAAGTTTGGGTAAACTTTTGCACAACTGTGTAAATACTAACGAAAAATCTAAAATATTAAAAAAAATTAGTGGAATCCGTTAATCTGTTCTCGAAAAAATTAGCTATGAAAATGAGCATAATTTTCTATATCCCTAACTTTTGACGAGCAGTTTAGCTTAAATGGGGAAAAGCGGTAAGCTTAGACCAAACACCAGTAGGAGGCATTCAATTAATTGAGGAAAAAAATTAAATGGATAACATTATTTATTTCAGTTACACAAAAGGCATTGTCCCGCTAGAATGTTTGAAATCACAATTAATAGTCCTACAAAAAAGACAGGCGTTTAAAAGTGATAAGACCATTGAACAATAAGCCTGTGAGCTACCTTTTAAACACATTCTTAAAAATAATCCATAACACAATTAAAAAAAGGTTTGTTAAGAAATTCTTTTATAGACTTCAGAAATTCAACAACTTCTCCTGATTATGTTTAAAAAACGTACGGAATGCACTAAATGAAAAAAAAAAAAAGAAAAAGATTTATCATACCGTTATACTATAATATATCCTTACGTTGAATATTTGATGCTTCCCTGTGGAGTATAAAACGGACAGTTGTGTTTTTCCCGTGATCTGCCTTGTTTAGTCTTCTTTGTCGTTTTATTCGTTAAATCCTATCCTCTTAAGTCACAGCGTCAGAAAGCAGTGGGTATATGCAGTGAACGGGAGGCCTATGTCGAACAGTGAACGTTGGGGCCCTTTCGCGTTTATCATATGTAGAGAAGTCGCTTGTCAAAAACTGGACGTATGTAATCGTATTCTATTTGTTAAATACTCTCACATAATATGTCATACCATGTGCGTTAATCCATTTTATTTCTACAATTTTAAAGTGTTATTACATGCCGTCATTTTCATTTGTCTACACCATCGTATTCTGCCAGTTAAATCCCATCGTTTCAGGCGCTGTACGTCACGATTGAACCAATAGGACCGAAGATACATAACTAAGGCCCTTTTGACCTGCTGCTTGTTTGCTTTTTCTGTGTCATTGTCTTCTATGATGCCTAAGGCATATTTATGACATGTCTTATTTTTAAAGAAAACAAGTAATTGGACTTCGTAAGTCCTAGGTTTTCACCCAAAGTAATCGAAAGTAGAATTGGAAGTCGATATTTGAATTCTTCGTGTAACTTTGCGTGGATTGATATACAAATTTACTAATTTTGAGTCATTTTTACTAAACTGTTTACACAGAAATAACTCTAAAGATTCAAACCTTTCAATACGCTTCGATTTATGTGTTCGTATACTATTTCTGAGTCTATTGGGACCGTGCAAGTTCGGCAAAACGACACCTGGTTTCTACGCTCTGCAACTTTATTCGCACTTTTAATTATATTGGCCAATTATATTAGTCCTGGTTACTGGATAATTGTCAAGGCCATAATCCAAAAAAATAATAAGAAGAAAAAATAAGATTCAGGTTATGTTATTAAAACGTAAACAATTGTATGTAGTAAATAAAATTAGTTATTAAAATGCAGTACTGCAAGCAAAATACAATTAATTTAATTTGCCTTCATATAATAATTGCATATAATATCAATATTGCAGAGCAACATATAATTTTTCTTCTTCAATGACAGTAGGTATGAAATGTACGTCAATTTGACAATTTCAATGGACAATATGAATTATTTAAGAAAGTTGCAATATTTCTCCGCTATTCGCGCACGATCGTTTCTCGTATCCGTTCCAAGTACTTGCACACCGCGAATAATGGCATTTCCGGTTATAACTTTTTAAGCGGAAATTACGTAAAAACCAAAATTTTACATTTGTTCTCATCTTGCTAAGCCACGTTGAATAATATATCACTTATTCTCTTTCGGCAACTTTAAAATAGTAAATACTTACGGTTGCAACTCTAAAACCGGAACTCCGACGTCAAATTTCTCATCTTTAATAATACCATCCTTAAGTTAAAAGCTTTCATTCGACACCCGATTTGTCATTCTATCTGTATTAATAACGGAGGAGTTGTATTCGCGGATGGACAGACATACGGACAGACAGCCTAGGTAAAATTTTTCATCTTTAATACCATGCTTGAACTATAAGCTATCATTTGGCACCTCATTTGCCATTATACCTGGTATAATGACGGAGGATTTATACTCGCGGTCGGAGGGATCGACGGACAGACAGCCTAGGTCAAATTTTTCACCTTTAGTATCATCCTTGGATTATAAGCTTTCATTTGACACCTCATTTGTCATTCTACCTGGTATATTGACGGAGGAGCTATATTCGCGGTCGGACGGACCGACGGTCAGACAGCGTAAGTCAAATTTCTCACCTTTAGTACCATCCTTGGATTATAAGCTTTCATTTGACACCTCTTTTGTCATTCTACCTGGTATAGTAGAGGAGTTATATTCGCGGTCGGACGGACCGACGGACAGACAGCCCAAGTCAAATTTCTCACCTTTAATACCATCCTTGGATTATAAGCTTTCATTTGACATCTCATTTGTCATTCTACCTGGTATAATGACGGAGGAGCTATATTCGCGGTCGGACGGACAAACGGACAGACAGCCTAAGTCAAATTTCTCACTTTTAGTACCATCCTTGGATTATAAGCTTTCTTTTGACACCTCATTTTTCATTCTACCTGGTATAATGACGGAGGAGTTATATTCGCGGTCGGACGGACCGTCGTCTCACCTTTAGTACCATACTTCGATTATAAGCTTTCATTTGACATCTCATTTGTCATTCTACCTGGTATAATGACGGAGGAGCTATATTCGGGGTCGGACTGACCGACGCGACGGACAGACAGCCTAAGTCAAATTTCTCACCTTTAGTACCATCTTTGGATTATAAGCTTTCATTTGACACCTCATTTGTCATTCTACCTGGTATATTGACGGAGGAGCTATATTCGCGGTCGGACGGACCGACGGTCAGACAGCGTAAGTCAAATTTCTCACCTTTAGTACCATCCTTGGATTATAAGCTTTCATTTGACACCTCTTTTGTCATTCTACCTGGTATAGTAGAGGAGTTATATTCGCGGTCGGACGGACCGACGGACAGACAGCCCAAGTTAAATTTCTCACCTTTAATACCATCCTTGGATTATAAGCTTTCATTTGACATCTCATTTGTCATTCTACCTGGTATAATGACGGAGGAGCTATATTCGCGGTCGGACGGACAGACGGACAGACAGCCTAAGTCAAATTTCTCACTTTTAGTACCATCCTTGGATTATAAGCTTTCTTTTGACACCTCATTTTTCATTCTACCTGGTATAATGACGGAGGAGTTATATTCGCGGTCGGACGGACCGACGTCTCACCTTTAGTACCATACTTCGATTATAAGCTTTCATTTGACATCTCATTTGTCATTCTACCTGGTATAATGACGGAGGAGCTATATTCGGGGTCGGACTGACCGACGCGACGGACAGACAGCCTAAGTCAAATTTCTCACCTTTAGTACCATCTTTGGTTATAAGCTTTCATTTGACACCTCATTTGTCATTCTACCTGGTATAATGACGGAGGAGTTATATTCGCGGTCGGACGGACCGACAGCCTAAGTCAAATGTCTCACCTTTAGTACCATCCTTGGATTATAAGCTTCTATTTGACACCTCATTTGTCATTCTACCTGGTATAATGACGGAGGAGCTATATTCGCGGTCGGTCGGACCGACGGACAGACAGCCTAAGTCAAATTTCTCACCTTTAGTACCATCCTTGGATTATAAGCTTTCATTTGACACCTCATTTGTCATTCTACCTGGTATAATGACGGAGGAGTTATATTTGCGGTCGGACAGACCGAAGGACAGAAAGTTTAAGTCAAATATCTCACCTTTAGTACCATCCTTGGATTATACGCTTTCATTTGACACCTCATTTGTCATTCTACCTGGTATAATGACGTAAGAGTTATATTCGCGGTCGGACAGACCGACGGACAGATAGTTTAGGTCAAATTTCTCACCTTTAGTACCATCCTTGGATTATAAGCTTTCACATTTTTTCAAAATTGGGTGAAAACAACTTGATGCCAGAATGATTTGTTGATGAAAATAATATATACATTCTCAAATTGCCTATTTTTCGTTGTGGATAATATTGTATTCAACAGTGATGCCAAATTTCTGATGCCAAAATGATTGATAATGAAAGTGGGATATACGTTTTCATGTATATAGCGGCAGCGACAAAACGGTAAAACACTGAACTAAATGTATATAATATTTTCACTGTGCCATCATTTTGAACTCAAACATTTTATGGAATAAACTTATATAAGTCAGTAAGGAATAAACAAAGAAAGCTGATATATTAAAGTAACATCAAGGAATCAAATCTCTAACTACAGAGTTGATTAGACTTCTGCTAACAAGTACAGGAAAAAAGTTATTAAGGTAGTGTAAAGTGGCATCGATATACAGATGCCACTTTGCAAGACGATGCCAAATTGATGGTAAATGCATAATGTATCGATGCCAAATTGATAGTAGGATTTATATATATATATATATATATATATATATATATATATATATGAATTAAACGAAAAGATTTCTCTGGTATACAGAAGAAATCTTTTCCGTAGCGGACGCGAAAATGTAAATTTCAAAGTCTTCATAAAAGACGATGAACGACAAAAGACACCTCTTTGTGTCACAGATTTGTCTACAAAGCCACGTTATTCGCTACACATTCGTCAATAACGGAGAAAAACCGTGATATGAAAGGAAACGGCGATTGCATTTTATTTCACTTCGACCACCACCGATATTCTACACGACGTGTTTCGAGCTCATGTCAAGCTCTCGTCAGGAACATCTAGGTGGATGGTCGAGGTGTAAGAAAATGCTTTTGGCCTTTCTGGTAATAATAAAATAACCAGACTTCAGTACACTTGGTACGACATCTATATGAATTAAACGAAAAGATTTCTCTGGTATACAGAAGAAATCTTTTCCGTAGCGGACGCGAAAATGTAAATTTCAAAGTCTTCATAAAAGACGATGAACGACAAAAGACACCCCTTTGTGTCACAGATTTGTCTACAAAGCCACGTTATTCGCTACACATTCGTCAATAACGGAGAAAAACCGTGATATGAAAGGAAACGGCGATTGCATTTTATTTCACTTCGACCACCACCGATATTCTACACGACGTGTTTCGAGCTCATGTCAAGCTCTCGTCAGGAACATCTAGGTGGATGGTCGAGGTGTAAGAAAATGCTTTTGGCCTTTCTGGTAATAATAAAATAACCAGACTTCAGTACACTTGGTACGACATCTATATGAATTAAACGAAAAGATTTCTCTGGTATACAGAAGAAATCTTTTCCGTAGCAAACGCGAAAATGTAAATTTCAAAGTCTTCATAAAAGACGATAAACGACAAAAGACACCTCTTTGTGTCACAGATTTGTCTACAAAGCCACGTTATTCGCTACACATTCGTCAATAACGGAGAAAAACCGTGATATGAAAGGAAACGACGATTGCATTTTATTTCACTTCGACCACCACCGATATTCTACACGACGTGTTTCGAGGTCATGTCAAGCTCTCGTCAGGAACATCTAGGTGGATGGTCGAGGTGTAAGAAAATGCTTTTGGCCTTTCTGGTAATCCTTTCATATCACGGTTTTTCTCCGTTATTGACGAATGTGTAGCGAATAACGTGGCTTTGTAGACAAATCTGTGACACAAAGAGGTGTCTTTTGTCGTTCATCGTCTTTTATGAACACTTTGAAATTTACATTTTCGCGTCCGCTACGGAAAAGATTTCTTCTGTATACCAGAGAAATCTTTTCGTTTAATTCATATAGATGTCGTACCAAGTGTACTGAAGTCTGGTTATTTTATTATTACCAGAAAGGCCAAAAGCATTTTCTTACACCTCGACCATCCACCTAGATGTTCCTGACGAGAGCTTGACATGAGCTCGAAACACGTCGTGTAGAATATCGGTGGTGGTCGAAGTGAAATAAAATGCAATCGCCGTTTCCTTTCATATCACGGTTTTTCTCCGTTATGGACGAATGTGTAGCGAATAACGTGGCTTTGTAGACAAATCTGTGACACAAAGAGGTGTCTTTTGTCGTTCATCGTCTTTTATGAAGACTTTGAAATTTACATTTTCGCGTCCGCTACGGAAAAGATTTCTTCTGTATACCAGAGAAATCTTTTCGTTTAATTCATATAGATGTCGTACCAAGTGTACTGCAGTCTGGTTATTTTATTATTACCAGAAAGGCCAAAAGCATTTTCTTACACCTCGACCATCCACCTAGATGTTCCTGACGAGAGCTTGACATGAGCTCGAAACACGTCGTGTAGAATATCGGTGGTGGTCGAAGTGAAATAAAATGCAATCGCCGTTTCCTTTCATATATATATATATATATATATATATATATATATATATATATATATATATATATATATATATATATATATATATATACATATATATATATATATATATATATACATCCCGCTATCATTATGTCATCTTTTCATGTTGCAGTCATTTGGCATCACCAAGAAATACTATCATTTTCGAATTTTAATTCGTGTATGTTTGTTGAGCGCATTTTTTAACGCCCTGTATCGTTCTCAGTTTTCTAAAATTTTAATTTTAAAAATTTAAATTATATACAAAAATTTTTACACTTCATAACCATTTTGACTTCCACCACATAAAAATGTGTATTTCCCATCATTTTGCCGCTTTTCGACGTTGCCACGAGTTAAAAATACCGATCTTTTGAGGACAGGTAGAAAAGGTCTATTGTAAACTTAGAGGATGGAATATTTTGGTAAAATATTCCATCCTCTCAGATTATAAACTACATAAAAGGTAGGTTCTTTACCTGTTCAGCTGGATTACCAAGCAAGGGTCTAAATATTTTACGAGTTGAATTGTGTTTATTTGATTTCATCTGTTAAATTAAAATTTCTCATACCGACTTAAAATATTTGTTTGAAAAATTCATTTTATATTTTTGTTTAATTTACTTAGGGTTTTTGGTCAGAATTTTGAAGAAACGCTTGGTTTGACATAAAATTTGGGACACGTACCTATAGCTAATATGTTAAAGAAAAAAAGTGATATTGTGCCGATATGTGCTTTTGATCTGGAGGTGAGTTTCGTCGGTTATAGGGTATGAAAACAAATACGTTCAAATAAGTCCGGAATTGGATAAACTGACTAATTCTAAGCAACTTCTATTTTATAGCGTTTTTCACTAAGTCAATACTTTTAGAGATATTTGCGAGTGAATATGTTCATTTTTCAACAAAAAAAAAAAAAAAACGTTTTTATACGGTTTTTCGCAAATAACTCAAAAAGTAGGTACTTTATTGAAAAAAAATTAGCAAATAGTAAATATAGCTTATAAAAAAGTGAAAAAATGGTATATGTGTCAGGTCTGTAGACCCAGTAGAAGTAGAGTTATTGCTAAGCTTTGTTTTAAAACCAAGAGGAGTAGGTAAACTAAATGGCAGATTCACACCCAAGAAAGTCACTAGAAATATCATCAGATAAATCTTCTTTTTTGGTTGATCATATCGGCCTTTGACGGTAATCTTGACTAAAAATCTAAAAATAAAAGGAAGAACGCAGAAAATACAAAAATTGCTGATAAAATAAATAAACTGACCTATGAAATGCCAATAGTGTCAAAATTTGATATGAGTAAAATTGCCTGAGGTTGTACCAATTACAAACAAGGTGTACGGCGCGGGAAATTTGAATGACTCCTCTTGTTTAAAAACAGACTATAGTGAAAAATAAGCTCTTATATCTCAAATTCCAAATCGAATATTTTAACGTGAAATAAAAAAAATGAAACACTTTTCTGGGAAAACTTATTACAACTTTCTTAAAATGTTTAAGAAAACGTTTATTTTTATTTTTTTTTTAAGTTTCCAGCAGCAAGAGTAAGCAGGTTACGCTCAAAATACAGTTGTTCCTTTTTTTTTGGTTAAAAATATTCTAAAAACTCCCTCTAATTAACAGCCCAAATGGAATTAATCGTTACCACTTCACAAGTAACTTTATGTATTGTTTGTGTTTGTAAGTTTCATCAGTTCAAAGTGCTTATTTGTGGAAAAATTTGGTTTTAAAGTAAATTTTTTTAAATCTTTAATTTTGAAAAAAAGACTTTTGTCAAAATAACTTAAAAATTATTAGTGATACCAAATATCTTAAAGAGTAAAAAATGTAGGTGTTGCTTTTTTAAATATTTGGAATTTTTTGATTTTCTGGAAGACAAAAATTGGTTAAGATATGGCTGTTCAAAATTTGCATATACATACTCGTGACTAGTGATTCGTTCGAGGCCTTTCAACAAAACCCCTTTCAAAAATAAGCATTTTGAACCAATGCAACTTACAGATCATATACAGGGTTTCCCCGAAAATAGTGCGTTCCTTAAAGGTATAGATAGAAAGCACAATGTAGAGCAAAAAAGTCTTATAACATTTTATTCTAAATTCAGCCGTTTGACCAAAAAACGAAAATACATTTTGATATGCAAATTGATACTCAATTAGTAAATAAACAAGGGGTCCCATTAGATTAAATTTCACAGTCACAGGTTCTTCTACGCCATGTTGCCAGGTCATATAAATTTATGAAAATAAAAATTTACTCTTATGGAGAACAACGTAATTTTTGTTGAAACGGTTAACTTTAGGAAAAAATGTTACAACACCTTTTTGTTCTAAATTGTGTATTATATCCACACCTTAAAGGAACGCACTATTTTCGGAGACACCCTGTATAAACAATACATTTATCTAAAGTAACGTGTGAAGCGGTAACAATTAATTTTCATGACTTTCTTTTGCCAAAAAAAAGGGAACGATTTTATTTTTAGCGTAACTTGCTTACTTTTCACGCTAGAAACTGTTTTAAAAACACCAAAAAAAAATTTTTTTAAACACTTTAAAAGAGTTATGATGAGTGTTTCCCGAAAAGTGCTTTATTTTTTTGGTTATTTTACGTTGAAATATTCGATTTGGTATTTGACGAATAAGAACCTATTTTTCATTAGCTGCAACCCTGCTTCTACTGGGTCTACAGACCTTATACTGACACCTCTTTTTCATAAGCTATATTATTGCTAGGAATATTTTCTTCGATAAAATATGTACATACTTACTTTTTGAGTTATTTGCGAAAATCCGTCCAAAACGTGTTTTTCTATGAAAAATAAACATATTCACTCGCACATACCTCGAAAAGTATTGACCTAAAACTTTTATAGAACAAAATTTGCTTAGAATTAGAATTAGTCAGTTTATCCACTTCCGGACTTATTTTGCACGTATGTTTTTTCACCTCCAAGAAGGGGTGAAAGTCACATCCAGGACAAGAGAACATATCGGCATAATCTCACTTTTTTCTTTGGCATTTTAGCTACGTGTGTGCCAAATTTTATGTCAATCCAAGCGGTTCTTTAAAATCTGGAGGTTTTGCGATATTTTATCGTGAGTGAATGGAATAATAATTATTACAACGGCAATTATTGCCGTTGTCACTTTTAGATAAGAAGTCATTATCACAATGATATAGTCAGGTTAACTGAATTGTATAATTATTGTTTTTATCATTAAATGTGAAAACCTAGAATTATCCATGTCTGTCCGTCAATAAACACAACTCGTCTATTAGTAGGACAGAAAGAATGACAAATAAGGTGTCAAATGAAAGCCTATAACCAAAATATGATATTACATGTGAGAAGTTTGACCTCGGACTGCCTGTTCCAGAGTTGCAACCGAAAGTACTGTTTTAAATTCGTCGAAATAGTACAAACTATTGGTCAACACGACTAAGAAAGACCAGAACAAATACATACTTCCGGTTTCATGCCTGTCTGTTCGTCCATATCTGTAGGTGAACAAAATTCATCCGTCATATCAGCTGACAAAAAGTTACACGAAGGGTTCAAATATCGACTGCCGGTTCAACTTCCGGTCACTTTTTGTGAAAAATTAGAACTTACGATGTCCAATTGCTTGTTACAATTTTTTTTATAAGTGTTCTACTCTATCTATTCTGACTTTTCATTAACTTACTTAGATCACATATAATTTAATACAGTTTTGATGTCAGGGTCTTCAAAATTTATGTGGTGAGTTCCGGTATGTGACGAATGAAAAACGACTCCATAAGCAGAAGAAAAAAGTGTTCTCAAGACCTAAGACAATACATCGACTCACAAGAGCGTTGTGACAGTAGCAAAAATTCGAGTTGGGGTTCTAATTACTTTCTCATGCGGCTTACTCTCCTGACTTGGCCCCCTCCGATTATTAAGTGTTCCCAAATCTGAAGAAATGATGGGCGAGTCACAAAGTTTCACAAAAAAGCGAATATTTCGCGAAATGAACGTCAGATCGAAAAACTAAAAAATGCGTGTTCAATATTTTTCAAAAGTCTATCGAATGATACCAAAAACGAACCCCCACGGAAAGGGGTGAGGAGTAAATTAAAAATTTTAAATACGAACCCTGCGATATTTCGCGAAATGAACATCAGAGTGCCAGTGTGTGCTTTTTTTCTGGGGATGAGTACCACTCCCTTCTCGAGTGTGAAAAAATATAGGTCCAAATAAGTCCGTAAGTGGATAAACTAATTAAATTCCTTGTAACTTTTGTTTTTAGATGGGTTTTCGCAAATAAATCAAAAAGTAAGTATTTGATCGAAAAACTATTCCTAGCAAATATAAAGCTTATAAAACAGTAAAAAAAATGATGTATGTATGAAGTCTGGACACACAATAAAAACAGAGTTGGAGCTAATCAAAAGTTGGTTCTTATTCGTCAAATTCCAAATCTACTAGTTCAACGTAAAATATCCAAAAAATAACGCACTTTTCGGGGAAAACCCGCCACAAATTTTTTAAAGAGTTTAAAAAAAGTTTTATTTTTGTTATATAAAAAGTATCTATTCTATCACCATCAGCATCAAAAGTAGACCGGGCAGTATCGTCGCCCCCGCTAGCGAAATTATTCCGATTCGATTTTTTTGCACAAACTTACTCAAAAAGAGGTCCTTATAACATATCCAAAGGGTGCCGGGCGGTGCATTGGTCGAAAAATTGTTTAAAAAATTTTTTTGAAACAAATTCACAAAAACAATTTTTTCATTTCGAACAATTTTTTTTAGATAACTTGTGTCATTCTGGGCAAAAAAGGTGTCTTGTCATTTTTGTTTAAAATTGATTGTTGTCGAGTTATATGCGATTAAAAATTTGAAAAATGCGAAAATGGCCATTTTTAAGTCTTAATAACTCGATTAAAAGTTATTATTATGAAATTAAAAAGTGAGCAGATCAAGTTTCAAGACCTTGCTTCAAGGTCCTTAAGAGATTTTTGTCATTATTTTATTACAAAGCTGTTATTTTTAATTATTAATAATTAGCGCTATAGTCCCGGATTTATCGTCGCCCCTGTTAGTGAAATTATTCCGATTCGATTTTTTTGCACAAACTTACTCAAAAAGAGGTCCTTATAACATATTCACAAGGTGCCGTGGTCGAAAAATTGTTTAAACAATTTTTTAAACAAATCCACAAAAATAATTTTTTCACTTTGAACAATTTTTTTTAGATAATTTTGGACATTCTGAACAAAAAAGGTCTCTTGTCAATTTTCTCTAAAATTGATTGTTGTCGAGTTTTACGCGATTTAAAACCTGAAAAATGCGAAAATGGCCATATAACTCGACAAAAATCAATTTTAGAGAAAAATCTCAAGATACCTTTTTTGCTCAGAATAACCCAACTTATCTAAAAAATCGTTCGTAATGAAAAAATTATTTTTGTGAATTTGTTTAAAAAATTGTTTAAGGTGATACAGTAGCGATCAACAGGTAGCCAAAACGCGTTCCAAGATTGCCGCTGTAATTTTGAATATTTTTTCAAGATATTTGGCACACGTATCCGTAATATAATAAAGAATGGCGGTACAGAGCCCAATTTGAAAAATATATTAGGTAATATTTGAAAATTATTCTGTAATTAAATACAATATTAAAAAAACGAGCCTGTACCGCCATTAAGAAGAACAAAAAAATACACTTTCTTCAAATAAACTTTTTTATCCGATGCCTAGATTTTGTGTCATTTTGGAACTACTAAAATGTTTTATTTCATTAGTCCAAAACAAAATTTAAATTTTTTAATTCGACAAAATATTTCCACGCACAGGCTGTGGTCTGTATTAATTCGAGAACCAAGAGAGACAGCTCATTAACCGCCTTTCATTTTTTCTTAGAAAATAAACGATCTCTACACAAAGTACTTATAGGATAATACGCCGCCGTTATGAAATGATTGTAGGATGTTAAAATGACGAAGGATGTTTTACCCGGAAATCCGAATTTTATATACTTTTGTTATATTTAATACCCTAATAGCACACGACGTCCTTTGGACGTCCAAAATAGGTCAATTTTTGGTCCTAACGTCCATGGACCATAAACGGACGTCCTTTGGACGTCCGACGCTGGACGTACTTCGGGTGTACTAAATATGTACGTCCTTTGGACGTCCGGCGTTGGACGTCCTTCAGGTGGACTAAATATGTACGTCCTTTGGACGTCCGGCGTTGGACGTCCTTCGGGTGGACTAAATATGTACGTCCTTCGGACGTCCGGTGTTGGACGTCCTTCGGGTGGAATAAATATGAACGTCCTTTGGACGTCCGTACTCGGACGAAATACGGACCTTTTCCAATCGTCCATATTGGACATATTCTACCAATAAGGGGATTAAACAGCAAAATTATTTAATAAAATATTAACTTAATTATGTTAATAAAATAGTTTAAATGGAAAAGATTATAAATCATATTTAATTCAAAACTGTATATGTAGTTTAATATCTAATACATGTTTTTGTTTTTATGTAAAGTGTGAAAATCTGATCGGTAAATTATTCGTTATGTCCACTCTACATCAACAATAAATTGAACAAGAAATTGACTAAGTTATTCAAGGCCAAATTTGACGAGTACAAAATGTATGATTTGTAAAAGAAAATGAAGGAATTTGATGAAATAGAACAATTGGATATGTTTTATTTTGTCAAATTTCTTTATTTTCTGTTTATTCACGGCAAAATTGGAAGTAGAATTGTGTTTTGTATAAGCCAAATTTGACCTTGAATAACTTGTCGTCAATTTCTTGTTCAATTATTGTTGATGTAAAGTGGACTTTATAATGTTTTATTATTCCCGTTACCAAGATGATAGAAGTTTGGTGGTTAATTCTAATAAGCAAAAATATAATTTTTATCAATGTATCCTTACTAAAGATGAATATTGAGAGCATCTTTTTAAAGTTGAGCGTACGTGTGCCCAAAATAGGTCCAGTTTTAGTCCTAATGCGGATGGACTATAAATGAACGTCCTTCGGACGTCCGACGTTGGACGTACTTACGTGTTGAATAAATATGAACGTCCTTTGGACGTCCATTGGACGTCCGTGCTCGGACGTACGTTGGACATTGACATCGATCCGTGAGCGTCATCTGCAAAGAAGAAAATCACAAGCCAGGACAACCAATCCAAATAGTGAGTGTTTCAAACTTTTGTGTTGTGTTGTCAAAAGTTTATTTAATTATTTATGTTTTTCCTTACATACTTACATATTTTTTCAAGCTTTTTGGTATATTTTTCATATTTTTTACTATATTTCGATAAAAAAATTCTTCGCAATTTTATCCTAATCAACATCATCATCATTCTATCCAAAAAGGCAAATCGCCAAAATCGCAATTTTATCATAATATGATATGTATATTTGCATTTTACCACATTTTTTCGATGTTTTGAAACATTTTTGTATATCTTTTGTGTATCTATCTATATTTTGTATATCACCCCTCCTCGGGGTGAAACTCACCCCCCAAATTCACATACTAATTTGTAAGTACACATACTTTGTAAGTATGGAATAAAGGTTGCTTAATATTAATCAGTTTATCGAAGTCCGGACTTATTTTGAACGTTTTTCACCCCAGAGAAAGAGTGAAACTCGCCCCAGGGCAATAGCACACATTGGCACAATATCACTTTTTTTCTTTGGCATGTTAGCTATGCGTATGCCAAATTTCATGTCAATCCTTTAAAATTTACAGCAAAAACCATCAAAGAATGTAGTAATAATTGTTTTCATGAAGTCGGTGATAGAGTTTGACAAAAATCTTTATGGTTGTTAAATATCTTTTAATTTGTGTATTCGATTTTTAAAGGTAGGTACTATATACGTCCATTTGGCACAATAAAAAATAACCTTCGACCGGTACATATTGCTTGTATCGATGCTCGGTGCATTGTTCAGTCATAAATTTTACCTGTCCCTATAGCGTCGGCCGTCGCGTCGGGTCCTATTGTAAATTATTATAATAATAGTCCGTCTCGGTATTTTATTATTTCTGTCATAAGTATCTCTGTGGAAATGCAAATGCTGCTTGTAACATCCCAAAAACCAGCTCTGCTATTAATTGTACTCGTATAAATAAGTGTATAATATGTACCTACCTACTTATTTATTGTATTCATTTATAGACCTGGATCCCGCGTAATAAAAAAAGTTGATTAACAGCAAGCTGAAAATTTGTTAATAGCTTCACGGTGTCTAGTCGGACAAACTTTGATGTACGGGAATACTGGAACCGGGGAAGTTTTAATTGTGGAACAGGTTAAAAACTTGGAACATCAGACTACCGAAAACGTTCCATGTATTTTGTCGGACAGAACTTCCAATTGATTTGTTACCATTTCATTAAACTCTTATGCAAAAATCAGACTGCGTACCAGTCTACTTTTATTCTCTTAATATTTTTACTTAAAAAAAGTGTACTACAATCATCTCGCTAAACTTAATATAACTGTTTTCGAGATAAACCCATTTTAAATCTGCGATATAACATAATTTTTTGCATAATATTGTAGTTAAATCCGAAAAATCAACTTAAAACCATAATAATAATTGTGCCAATTCTCATTTATGTCATTTATATTTTTGGAGATTTTTATGGTTTATAAGTTATTTTTCGAGTTTAGCGAGACGAATGTAGTATATATTTTTTAAGTAATAATATTAAGAGAATAAAAGTTTTGATTCGAAAAGTATATGTAATGTAGAGTTCCCTCAGCGATGTGATATAATATTATTACAGTATAGCTCCCCGTGCATGACAAGCTTATGGAGGTAGCCCATATAGCCTAGGCTATAATATTATTAAAAAAATCACTTAGATGGGACAATGGCTTTAGGAAATTCGAGACATCAAAAATGGCCCATTTTTAAGGTGGTCCGTTAATTTCTTGGAGAAATGTAATTATAATTTAATGTAAATAATCTAATATCCAATAATTGTAAATTAATATAAGATGTAATATAAGTTCCTTAAAAAATATATTTTTTATTTCCCACAATACATTCTCCACAGGTATAAATATCGTCTCTAGACGTCCACCGAACGTCCTCCCAGGACGTTAGATGGATGATCGGCAACAATACATTGGACCAAACTGGGACGTCCTATGAAGGCCCAATTGACGTCCACCGAACGTCCCTTCGGACGTTAGGTGGACCTCCATTGGGCGTTTGGCAACGTGGAATTTGGACCAAAATTGGACGTCCTGTTAAGGTCCAATTCACGTCCCCTAAGACGTCCGATTAAGATTCAATTTACTCCGATTAAGGTCCAATTTACGTCCAATTAAGGTCCCATTTACGTCCGATTAAGGTCCAATTTACGTCCGATTAAAGTCCAATTTACGTCCGATTAAGGTTCAATTTACGTCCGATTAAGGTCCAATTTACGTCCGATTAAGGTTCAATTTACGTCCGATTAAGGTCCAATTTACGTCCGATTAGGGTCCAATTTACGTCCCCTAGGACGTCCGATTAAGGTCCAATTTACGTCCGATTAAGATCCAATATAGGTCCCCTCGGACATTAGATGGACGTCCAATGGACGTTCGGTAGCGCGACATTTGGACCAAAATAGGACGTATAAAGGACGTTCCTCGGACGAAAACGGACGTCCAATGGACGTCCCTAAAGTCCGTGAAGGACGTCCATTGGACGTCCTTGTGCTATTAGGGTAGGTACCTACCTATAATTCTGGTGATTTTTTAAATCCTCTATTGTTAAGAGAATTTACACCTTTAGCCAAAGTTTTACGATTTTCTAACGGAAATTAACAAGTTATTTTAAATACGCACCAATTATCGATGTTGAAAGGAGTTTTTCAAGTTATAAAAATATTTTATCTGATCAAATAATATGTTTCCTCGTAAAGAATTTGGAAAAACACATTGTAGTGAATTATAATCGAAGATATATTTATAGTGATATTGTTGTTTTATTTTAAATAGGTAACTATTGGTAGCAGTTTTTGTAAAAACTGTGAATAAATTGCATATATAAAAAATGATTTTATTTGAAAAATAATAAATAAGATTACTAAATAAGACAGAAAATTTTTGGTTTCCCGAAATGCGCATTTTTTGAATTTTTGTGCATATCTTGCGCATATTTCGTAATTTTTTACCGCATATATATGCGAATATTTCATCAAAATTGATCGCATATAAATCCGCTCCCTAGTCATTGTATTCTGTTGGCTGATTCCAATGATTTGAGCCGCCGTACGACACGTTGGGACCAATGGGAGTGAAGATACGTAACTAATACCTATCAAGAGGTTTACTCAAACTTCTTTTCTGTACTTATACCTACCACTCGGTATAAGTACAAAAAAGAAGTTTGTGTAAACCTTTGCACAACTGTGTAAATACTAAAGAAAAATCTAAAATATTAAAAAAAAATAGTGGAATCCGTTAATCTGTTCTCGAAAAAATTAGCTATGAAAATGAGCAAAATTTTCTATATCCCTAACTTTTGACGAGCAGTTTAGCTTAAATGGGGAAAAGCGGTAAGCTTAGACCAAACACCAGTAGGAGGCATTCAATTAATTGAGGAAAAAAATTAAATGGATAACAATATTCATTTCAGTTATAGAAAAGGCATTGCCCCGCTAGAATGGTTGAAATCACAAGTAACAATTAATAGTCCTACAAAAAAGACAGGCGCTTGAAAGTGATAAGACCATTGAACAATAAGCCTGCGATCTGCCTTTTAAACACATTCTTAAAAATAATCCATAACACAATTAAAAAAAGGTTTGTTAAGAAATTCTTTTATAGACTTCAGAAATTCAACAACTTCTCCTGATTATGTTTAAAAAACGTACGGAATGCACTAAATGAAAAAAAGAAGAAAAAGATTTATCATACCGTTATACTCTAATATATTCTTACGTTGAATATTTGATGCTTCCCTGTAGAGTATAAAACGGACAGTTGTGTTTTTCCCGTGAGCTGCCTTGTTTAGTCTTCTTTGTCGTTCTATTCGTTAAATCCTATCCTCTCAAGTCACAGCGTCAGAAAGCAGTGGGTATATGCAGTGAACGGGAGGCCTATGTCGAGCAGTGAACGTTGGGGCCCTTTCGCGTTTATCATATGTAGAGAAGTCGCTTGTCAAAAACTGGACGTATGTAATCGTATTCTATTTGTTAAATACTCTCACCTAATATGTCATACCATGTGTGTTAATCCATTTTATTTCTACAATTTTAAATTGTTATTACATGCCGTCATTTTCATTTGTCTACACCATCTTATTCTGCCAGTTAAATCCCATCATTTCAGACGCTGTACGTCACGATTGAACCAATAGAACCGTAGATACAAGACTAAGGCCCTTTTGACATGATGCTGTAATTGATTTTCATACGTCATTGTATTATATTAGTCAAATCCAGTTATTTTAGGTGCTGTACGCCACGATTGGACCAATAGGAGCGAAGATACGTAAATAAGGCCCTTTTGACATATTGCTGTATTTGATTTTTCTGTGTCATTGTATTCTGTTCATTAAACCCTACCATTTGAGCTGCTGTACGTCACAATTGGACCAATAGGACTAGATATACATAACTAGGGCCCTTTTGACTTGTTGCTGTATTTGATTTTTCTGTGTCATTGTATTTTATTTGTCAAGTCCTATTATTTGAGATGCCGTACGTCACGATTGGTCTTATAGGACCGAAGATACGCGACTAAGGCCCTTTTGACATGAGGTTGTATTTGATTTTTCTCTCATTGTATTCTGTTTGTCAAATCCTATCATTTGAGGTGCTATACATCACGATTGGACCAACAGGACCGAAGATACATAACTAAGGCCCTTTTGACATATTGCTTGTTTGATTTTTCTGTGTCATTGTCTTCTATGATGTCTAAGGCATATCTCTGATATGCCCTATTTTTAAATTGGACTTCGTAAGTCCTAGGTTTTCACCCACAAGCTTTTATTTGACACCTCATTTGTCATTCTACCCGGTATAATGGCGGAGGAGTTATATTGGCGGTCGTACGGACCGACAGAAAGAGTACCCAGCTCAAATATCTCACCTTTAGTACCATCCTTGGATTATAAGCTTTCATTTGACACCTCATTTATTATTATAGCTGGTATAATGATAGAGGAGTTACATTCGCGGTCGGACGGACCCACCGACAGACCGCCTAGGTCAAATATCTCACCTTTAGTACCATCCTTGTATTACCAGCTTACATTTGACACCTTATTTGTCATTCTACCTGGTATAATGACGGAGAAGTTATATTCGCGGTCGTACGGACCGACAGAAAGATTGTCTAGGCCAAATATCTCACTGTTAGTACCATCCTTGGATTATAAGCTTTCATTTGACACCTTATTTATCATTCTACTTGGTATAAAGACGCAGAAGTTATAGTCGCGGTCGTACGGACCGGCGGAAAGACATCTTAGGTCAAATCGCTCACCTGTAGTACCATCATTGGATTATCAGCTTTCATTTGACACCTCATTTGTCATTCTACTTGGTATAAAGACGCAGAAGTTATAGTCGCGGTCGTACGGACCGGCGGAAAGACAGCCTAGGTCAAATCGCTCACCTGTAGTACTATCATTGGATTATCAGCTTTCATTTGACACCTCATTTGTCATTCTACCTGGTATAACGACGGAGGGGTTATATGCGCGGTCGTACGGACCGACGGAAAGACAGCCTGGGTCAAATATCTCACCTTTAGTACCATCCTTGGAATATAAGCTTTCATTTGACACCTCATTTGTCATTCTACCTGGTATAATGACGGAGAAGTTATATTCGCGGTCGTACGGACCGGCAGAAAGATTGCCTAGGCCAAATATCTCACCTTTAGTACCATCCTTGGATTATAAGCTTTCATTTGACACCTCATTTATCATTCTACCTGGTATAATGATTGAGGAGTTATACTCGCGGTCGGACGGACCGACGGACAGACCATGTAGGTCAAATATCTCACCTTTAGTACCATCTTTGGAATATCAGCCTTCATTTGACACCTCATTTCTCATTCTACATGGTATAATGACGGAAGAGGTATATTCCCGGTCGTACGGACCGTCGGAAAGACAGCCTAGGTCAAATATCTCACCTTTATTACCATCCTTGGAATATAAGCTTTCATTTGACACCTCATTTGTCATTCTACCTGGTATAATGATGGAGGAGTTATATTGGCGGTCGGAGGGACCGGCGCACAGATCGCCTAAGTTAAATATCTCACCTTTAGTACCATCCTTGTATTATAAGCTTTCTTTTGACACCTCATTTGTCATTCTACCTGGTATAATGACGGAGGAGTTATATTCGCGGTCGGAGGGACCGACGGAAAGACAGCCTAGGTCAAATATCTCACCTTTAGTACCATCCTAGGATTATCAGCTTTCATTTGACACCTCATTTGTCATTCTACCTGGTATAATGACGGATAAGTTATATTCGCGGTCGGAGGGACCGAGTCACAGACCGCCTAAGCCAAATATCTCACCTTTAGTACCATCCTTGTATTATAAGCTTTCTTTTGACACCTCATTTGTCATTCTACCTGGTATAATGACGGAGGAGTTATATTTGCGGTCGGAGGGACCGACGGAAAGACAGCCTAGGTCAAATATCTCACCGTTAGTACCATCCTTGGATTATATGCTTTCATTTGACACCTCATTTGTCATTCTACCTGGTATAATGATGGAGGAGTTATATTCGCGGTCGTAAAGACCGACGGACAGACCGCCAAGGTCAAATATCTCACCTTTAGTACCATCCTTGGATTATCAGCTTTCATTTGATACCTCATTTGTCATTCTAGCTGGTATATTGACGGAGGAGTTGTGGTTACAGACAGACGGACAGACGGACGTGGATAATACAAAGTTTTCACATTTTTTCAAAATTGGGTGAAAACAATAAAACATGATGCCAGACTGATTTCTTTATGAAAATAATATATACATTCTCAAATTGTCTATTTTTCGTTGTGAATAATATTTATTCAACAGTGATGCCAAATTTCTGATGCCAAAATGATTGATAATGAAAGTGGGATATACGTTTTCATGTATATAACGGCAGCGACAAAACGGTAAAACACTGAACTAAATGTATATAATATTTTCACTGTACGATCATTTTGGACTCAAACATTTTATGGAATAAACTTATATAACTTAGTAAGAGGTAAACAAGGAAAGCTGATATATTAAAGTAACATCAAGGAATCAAATCTCTAACTACCGAGCTGATTAGACTTCTGGTAGCAAGTACAGGAATAAAGTTATTAAGGTAGTGTAAAGTGGCATCGATATACAGATGCCACTTTGCAAGACGATGCCAAATCGATAGTAAATGCATAATGTATCGATGCCAAATTGATAGTAGGATGTATATATATATATATATATATATATATATATATATATATATATATATATATATATATATATATATATATATATATGTATATATAAAACAAATGAAATGGAGAATGTAGAAAAATCCACATTATCCTTACGAATAATTCACACATCCACCATTTCGGGCTGGGAAAAATTTTTTGAATAGAATCAAAGATCCAAACACCAGTTCTTTGAAATGTGTTTCGCCCTCTTCAACCTCTCTGGGCTCATCGGTAAAGATGAGAAGTTGAATATCTTTAGACACATTCCAATCAAAAAACAACATTCGAGTCCTAGACATAGCAGGAGCGTAAATCTACGCCCAACCTGAAAATGACAGTCTCAAGTTTTAATTCCCTAATTACTTTAGAGTAAGTAAGATAATGTTTATGAAAAAACAAAAGATGTAGATCTTTGAAACACACTCAGTGATCAAAAGATCCACAGATACTGGTTTAACGACCACTCGTACGCAATCAAACAAATGAAATAGAGAATGTGGAAAAATCCCCTTACGAATAATTCACACATCCACCATTTGTATCATTTGTATCACATCAACTTCTCATCTTTACCGATGAGCCCAGAGAGGTTGAAGAGGGCGAAACACATTTCTAAGAACTAGTGTTTGGATCTTTGATTCTATTCAAAAAATTTTTCCCAGCCCGAAATGGTGGATGCGTGAATTATTCGTAAGGGGATTTTTCCACATTCTCTATTTCATTTGTTTGATTTCGTACCAGTGGTCGATAAACCAGTATCTGTGGATCTTTTGATCACTGAGTGTGTTTCAAAGATCTACATCTTTTGTTTTTTCATAAACATTATCTTACTTACTCTAAAGTAATTAGGGAATTAAAACTTGAGATTGTCATTTTCAGGTTGGGCGTAGATTTACGCTCCTGCTATGTCTAGGACTCGAATGTTGTTTTTTGATTGGAATGTGTCTAAAGATATTCAACTTCTCATCTTTACCGATGAGCCCAGAGAGGTTGAAGAGGGCGAAACACATTTCTAAGAACTGGTGTTAGGATCTTTGATTCTATTCAAAAAATTTTTCCCAGCCCGAAATGATGGATGTGTGAATTATTCGTAAGGGGATTTTTCCACATTCTCTATTTCATTTGTTTGATTTCGTACGAGTGGTCGTTAAACCAGTATCTGTGGATCTTTTGATCACTTAGTGTGTTTCAAAGATCTACATCTTTTGTTTTTTCATAAACATTATCTTACTTACTCTAAAGTAATTAGGGAATTAAAACTTGAGACTGTCATATATATATATATATATATATATATATATATATATATATATATATATATGAAAAACAAAAAAACAAAAGATGTAAATCTTTGAAACACACCCAGTGATCAAGAAATCTAAGTTATTGGTTTACCGACCAAACGTAACTAAATCAAACAAATGAAATAGAGAATGTGGAAAAATCCCCTTACGAACAATTTACACATCCACCATTTCAGGTTGGGAAAAATTTCTTGAATAGAATCAAAGATCCAAACACCTGTTCTTAGAAATGTGTTTCGCCCTCTTCAACCTCTCTGGGCTTATCAATAAAGATGAGAGGTTGAATATCTTTAGACACATTCCATCAAAAAACAACATTCGAGACCCAGACATAGCAGGAGCGTATATCTACGCCGCATAATCTGACCATGACAGCCTCACGTTTTAATTCCCTAATTACTATAAGTAAAATATATGTTTGAAAAACAAAAAAACAAAAGATGTAAATCTTTGAAACACACTCAGTGATCAAAAGATCTAAGTTATTGGTTTACCGACCAAACGTAACTAAATCAAACAAATGAAATAGAGAATGTGGAAAAATCCCCTTACGAACAATTCACACATCCACCATTTCAGGTTGGGAAAAATTTCTTGAATAGAATCAAAGATCCAAACACCTGTTCTTAGAAATGTGTTTCGCCCTCTTCAACCTCTCTGGGCTTATCAATAAAGATGAGAGGTTGAATATCTTTAGACACATTCCATCAAAAAACAACATTCGAGACCCAGACATAGCAGGAGCGTATATCTACGCCGCATAATCTGACCATGACAGCCTCACGTTTTAATTCCCTAATTACTATAAGTAAAATATATGCTTGAAAAACAAAAAAACAAAAGATGTAAATCTTTGAAACACACTCAGTGATCAAAAGATCTAAGTTATTGGTTTACCGACCAAACGTAACTAAATCAAACAAATGAAATATAGAATGTGGAAAAATCCCCTTACGAACAATTCACACATCCACCATTTCAGGTTGGGAAAAATTTCTTGAATAGAATCAAAGATCCAAACACCTGTTCTTAGAAATGTGTTTCGCCCTCTTCAACCTCTCTGGGCTTATCAATAAAGATGAGAGATTGAATATCTTTAGACACATTCCATCAAAAAGACACATTCCACCTATTTCATTTGTTTGATTTAGTTACGTTTGGTCGGTAAACCAATAACTTAGATCTTTTGATCACTGAGTGTGTTTCAAAGATTTACATCTTTTGTTTTTTTGTTTTTCAAACATATATTTTACTTATAGTAATTAGGGAATTAAAACGTGAGGCTGTCATGGTCAGATTATGCGGCGTAGATATACGCTCCTGCTATGTCTGGGTCTCGAATGTTGTTTTTTGATGGAATGTGTCTAAAGATATTCAACCTCTCATCTTTATTGATAAGCCCAGAGAGGTTGAAGAGGGCGAAACACATTTCTAAGAACAGGTGTTTGGATCTTTGATTCTATTCAAGAAATTTTTCCCAACCTGAAATGGTGGATGTGTGAATTGTTCGTAAGGGGATTTTTCCACATTCTCTATTTCATTTGTTTGATATATATATATATATATATATATATATATATATATATATATATATATATATATATATATATATACAGGGTGGTTCATCTTATTCGCCTCGGTCTCTGTACGGAAAACCACTTAATATTTTAAAAAATTTTCTTCACAGAAATATACAGGGCCTTTAATACTACAACCCAAAAATAATGTGAATTATACAGGGTGTTCCAAAAAAGAGTGGTATATCAAAGTTATATTTTTTCTTACGGAATGCCCTATATCTGATGACATTATTGAATTGACCTTAAAAAATAAGCTATGCTTTCATAAGGGTTCCCTATACCTAAATACAGGGTGTTTTGATTTATTTCGATTTTTATAAAAATGTAAGGTTTTAGAAAAAAATAAATATCTACGAATCTAAGAAGCAGTAACAAATTCTTTCTTGGATCTTAATAATAGACTATTTAGCATACTTAAATAGATGCTTATTGCAACAAAATTTCTTACAGGGTGGTCAAAATATGAGATTGTTCTATTAACAAATTCAAGCTGTAATAACTTACTTATTTTAAATGGAACACCCTGTATCTTACTTGTCTATCGCGTAGAAAATTTGCTTAGCTTTCAATTTGTATTAGGGTTTCCTATACCTATCTTTTTACAGGGTGGTCAAAATATTAGATTGTTCTATTAACAAATTCAAGCTGTAATAACTTACTTATTTTAAATGGAACACCCTGTAGCTTACTAGTCTATCGAGTAGAAAGTTTACTTAGCTTTCAATTCTTATTAGGGTTTCCTATACCTATCTCCCTTCATTTTTTAAATATTTAAAGATTTCCTAATTTGTAAGCATTAAAAATTAGAATTACATAAGTACCTATGTCGTGTTTATGTACAACACATCACCAACACCGGCAATATACTTAGATAAGATACTGTCATTAATAATAAAATTTTCATTGTTATCATGTAATCACACAGAGTGTTGTATTATTTTAGTTGATTTTGGCCTACATGTGAAATTGAATAATATGTTTATTTTAAACTGCATACCCTATATTAGATGCCGTATTCTGGAAGATATTTGAATTATATTTCATTCCGTATAAATATTTTCCATATCTTCACCCAACGGTTATTAAGTAAATTTAAGAACGCCACTTTTTTTTGAATCTTTAAATCGCAATTACAAACAATTAAATGCAATGGCTATTTTGACGAAAACGAGCCTATTGTACAAAAATATGTAAAAATGGGTATTGACAGAATAACATGGGAATTTATATTTACAGAATAACATATGTATTGAGAATGTTAACATGGAATTGAAGAGATTTTAAATATCTTCCATTATAAAGAATAGAATATCGAGTATGTCATTTAAAATAAGAACACTCTGTGTGATTAAATGATAAAAATGTGAATTTTATTAATGAAACTATCTTGACTAAGATATTTAAGTATATTGCCGGTGTTGGTGATGTGTTGTACATAACCACGATATAGGTACTTAATTCTAATTTTTAAAGCTTACAAATTAGGAAATCTTTAAATATTTAAAAAATGAAACTAGATAGGTATAGGAAACCCTAATAAGAATTGGAAGCTAAGTAAATTTTCTACTCGATAGACTAGTAAGATACAGGGTGTTCCATTTAAAATAAGTAAGTTATTACAGCTTGAATTTGTTAATAGAACAATCTCATATTTTGACCACCCTGTAAGAAATTTTGTTGCAATAAACATCTGTTTAAGTATGCTAAATAGTCTATTATTAAGATCCAAGAAAGAATTTGTTACTGCTTCTTAGAT
This sequence comes from Diabrotica virgifera virgifera, assembly GCF_917563875.1. Lineage (NCBI taxonomy): Eukaryota > Metazoa > Arthropoda > Insecta > Coleoptera > Chrysomelidae > Diabrotica > Diabrotica virgifera. The sequence continues at coordinate 156,230,319 of NC_065446.1, read as the reverse complement.
TCGTAGATATTTATTTTTTTCTAAAACCTTACATTTTTATAAAAATCGAAATAAATCAAAACACCCTGTATTTAAGTATAGGGAACCCTTATGAAAGTATAGCTTATTTTTTAAGGTCAATTCAATAATGTCATCAGATATAGGGCATTCGATAAGAAAAAATATAACTTTGATATACCACTCTTTTTTGGAACACCCTGTATAATTCACATTATTTTTAGGTTGCAGTATTAAAGGGCCTGTATATTTCTGTGCAGAAAATTTTTTAAAATATCAAGTGGTTTTCCGTACAGAGACCGAGGCGAATAAGATGAACCACCCTGTATATATATATATATATATATATATATATATATATATATATATATATCTATACAGGGTGAGTCATAACTATTGGGACATAGACTAAGGACAGGTTATTTGGACCAAAATATGCCTATTGGACCAAATATGCATTAATAAAATGTTGCTGAGAAAAAAGATACAGGGTGGTAAAGTTAGTTTTTGCTTTTCGTTTTTTGCTAATAGTTTCCCTGTATATTTATAAATTTCTATCAAAATTGGCACAGAGGCATAATCTTAGACAAGAAATAGTATTTTATTTACAATTTTACGTTTTGTCATAGAGGGCGCCACGTGGATCATTCCTGATAATCAAATTGAGTCTAAACTTTTTCTGATGAAACTTTTTAGTAATTTTTATTAGAAAATATGACGTAAACATCATTTTTACGTAAAATTGGTACTCTTGTTTAAATATGATAATTTCAACCGTTTTCGATAAAAACGCAATTGAAGATTTCAGGAACTCAGAAGGGGATATCAAATACCAAACCAATAAACAAAGTTGCAACTAACGTAAGGTTTCCGTTTTGACGATAAATCAAAACTAAACACACTTTAACTTAAAAGAACTCACAAAAACTCAAACTAAATGTTTTACATGGTCTCCTCCGATTTCTATGCCTTTTCTAATTCTTTTTATAAAGGATTTTCGGACGTTAAAAAAAATATTATTCTGTCCCCTTATAAGATTAGCTGCATTTTGAATGTATCTCCAAAGTTCGTCTCGTGTATTAATTTCATTGGCATAAACTAAGGACTTCATATGTCCCCAAAAATAAAAATCTAGCGGGTTATACTCAGAACTTCTTGGTGGCCATTGAAAATCACTGCCTCTGCCAATCCATCGTTGAGAAAATACGTCATGAAGATGATTTCTAACAGCTAATGAAAAATGAGGTGGCGCTCCATCCTGCATAAACCACATTTTTCTTCCTACATCCAGTGACAGATCATCTAAAATATCACTAAGAGTATTTTCCAAAAATAATAAATAAGAATCTCCATTTAAATTCGGAGGAAGAACATAAGGCCCTAGTAGTTGGTCGCCTATAATGCCACACCAAATATTCAATTTAAACTCATGCTGAAAATGTCTAGCTTTAATAGCATGCGGGTTTTTTTCTTCCCAATAATGACTATTTCGCCAATTAAAAACCCCTCGTCTGGTAAAAGTTGCTTCGTCGGTGTACATAATATGCTTAATAAAGTGTCCGATGTTTATTCAGAATACGTTGGCAAAACTGTAACCGTCGTGGAAGATCTGTTGGAAGTAAATTTGGAACAGGAGTGAAGTGATAAGGATGGAGGTTCTCTTTTTTTAGAATTCTAACAATAGACGACTGACTTACTCCTGTTGCTGCTGATAGATGTCGTGAACTTATTTCAGGATTTTATCTACTCGAACCAAAAATTCCTCTGCTTGATTAGGTGTGATTTGTTTCGGTCGACCACCCCGATTTTTAGTGTGAAATGACCCAGTTTCACTTAAACTACGATATAATCTTGCAAAAGTTTTGTGATTTGGTTGCCTTCTGTTTGCGTATAACATTCCATACCTTCTGGCTGCCGAGCGACCGCAAAAATTTTCTTGTGCGTATTCGCAAATCATATCTCGCATCTCTTCATTAGTAAAATGATTGTGACGAGTCATTTCAATCAAAAAAGTAATGATTACTTTTAAAAAATGCAACACTACACTACACTGTCACATCAAAAATAATTTACTCTGAACAAATGACATTTACCAACAACAATTATCTGACAGTCCAAAGCATACTTTTCATAAATGAAATAATATTTGAAATCCTTTTTTAAGACTCTAAGCAGTTCGACTGCGTTTTTATCGAAAACGGTTGAAATTATCATGTTTAAACAAAAGTACCAATTTTACGTAAAAATAATGTTTACGTCATATTTTCTAATAAAAATTACTAAACAGTTTCATCAGAAAAAGTTTAGACTCAATTTGATCATCAGGAATGATCCACGTGACGCCCTCTATGACAAAACGTAAAATTGTAGATAAAATACTATTTCTTGTCTAAGATTACGCCTCTGTGCCAATTTTCAAAGCAATTTATAAATATGCAGGGAAACTATTAGCAAAAAACGAAAAACAAATATTAAATTTAACACCCTGTATCTTTTTTCTCAGCAACATTTTATTAAGGCATATTTGGCCCAATAGCCATATTTTGGTCCAAATAACCTGTCCTTAGTCTATGTCCCAATAGTTATGACTCACCCTGTATACATATATATATACAGGGTGTAACAAAAATACAGGTCATAAATTTAATCACATATTCTGGGACCAAAAATAGTTCGATTGAACCTAACTTACCTTAGTACAAATGTGCACATAAAAAAAGTTACAGCCCTTTGAATTTACAAAATGAAAATCGATTTTTTCCAATATATCGAAAAACTATTAGAGATTTTTTATTGAAAATAGACATGTGGCATTCTTATGGTAGTAGTATCTTAAGAAAAAAATATAGTGAAATTTGGACACCCCATAAATATTTTATGGGGGCTTTGTTCCTTTAAACCCCCCCAAACTTTTGTGTACGTTCCAATTTAATTATTATTGTATTACCATTAGTTAAACACACTATTTTAAAAACTTTTTTGCCTCTCAGTACTTTTTCGAAAAGTCAGTTTTTATCGAGATATTTTGAATATTTGTCAAATCCACCACATTTGTATATGGCTAAGTACGATCATGGAGACTTGGTAATAATATGAAAATATATTTATAATTTAAATGTTTAGGTATATTTTGAACCATATTAAAAAAGACGTACCTAATATCTCGATAAAAAGTGCCTTCTCGAAAAAATACAAGGAGGCAAAAAAGTTTTAGAAACACTGTGTTTAACTAATGGTACCGCAGTAAAAGTTTAATTGGAACATACACAAACAGTTGGGGGGTTTAAAGGAAGAAAACCCCCATAAAATTTTTATGTAAACATATTAAAAAAGAAGCCGCAACTCGATAAAAACTGCCTTATCGAAAAAATACTAGGAGGCAAAAAAGTTTTAGAAATATTGAATTTAACTAATGGTACCACAATAATAATTTAATTGGAACGTACACAAAAGTTTGGGGGGGTTTAAGGGAACAAAACCCCCATAAAATTTTTATGGGGTGCACAAATTTCACTATAATTCTTTTTTAAGATGTTCCTGCCATAAGAATGCCACATGTCCATTTTCAATAAAAAATCTCTAATAATTTTCGATATATTCGAAAAAATCGATTTTTATTTTGTAACTTCAAAGGGCTGTAACTTTTTTTATGTGCATATTTGTACTAAGGTAAATTAGGTTCAATCGAACTATTTTTGGTCTCCGAATATGTGATTTAATTTATGACCTGTATTTTCGTTACACCCTGTATATATATATATATACATCCCGCTATCATTATGTCATCTTTTCATGTTGCAGTCATTTGGCATCACTAAGAAATACTATCATTTTCGAATTTTAATTCGTGTATGTTTGTTGAGCGCATTTTTTAATGCCCTTTATCGTTCTCAGTTTTCTAAAATTTTGATTTTAAAAATTTAAATTTTATACAAAAATTTTTACACTTCACAGCCATTTTGACTTCCACCACATAAAAATGTGTATTTGCGATCTATTTGCCGTCAATCGAGGTTGCCACGAGTTAAAAATATCGAGCGTTTGAGGCCAGGTAGAAAAGGTATATTAGAAACTATATAAAAGGTGGGTTCTTTACCTGTTCGGCTGGTAAGGGTCCAAATATTTTACGAGTTGAATTGTGTTTATTTTATTTCATCTGTTAAATTATAATTTTCTCATAACGACTTAAAATATTTGTTTGAAAAATTAATTTTGTGTCATTCCATTTCAAATCACTCAATTTTGGAGCAAAAAAAAATTTGGACCTCCGATTTGTCTGAAAATTGGTATATAGCTTCTGCGGGACGTAAAAATAAGATATTTAAGGTCAAAAAATCTTCTTCTTCTTTTTTTCTCAAAATGTTATTTTATTCGATTTTACAGTGATTTGGTGTTTATTTATACAAATTTCCATTTTCTCTCGTAAAGTATCAATGGAAAACATAATATTTTAATAGAAGGGACTCAAAAATGTCATTATATGGCATTATAACAAGTTACTTTGATTCAAAACAAGCTTTTGATCAAATTTTATAGTGTAGAAAACGTTAAAATACCGTTTTTTACATTTTTCTCCATTCCCAAAATGCATCCTAATCGATTTGGCTGAAAATTTGCCCACAGATAGAAAAAACATAGGACTTTAAGTGGTCATAAGGATTTGAATTATATTACAATACCCAAAAAGTTACATGCAATATTATAGTCAAAAATATAGGCGTCTACTGTAAGTAAAATTAACTCGAAAATATCGACCTCACGACAAAAATTGTTAAAAATAAATTGTAATAATTGTAAATACGATTTATTTGGAACAATTTCAGTTCCTTCCATTTTTGTGGAAAAGTTAAAAATGGCGGAGATATTGAGCAAAACAGGTTCTCCTTTAAAATCAAGATGGCCGCTAACGTAACGGAGGAATTCATTCGCGATTTTAAATTTAGGCTACTATTGACTCCCCTAAAGATCAGAAAAATAAATTTTTGTGCAGCTTGGCATTTAAGGTCAAATGCTATCCCGACTGGACTAATATATACTTTTGAGTATGATATTACTGCATGTAACTTTTTTGGTATTGTAATATAATTCAAATCCTTCTAACCACTTAAAGTCCTATCTTTTAGCTATCTGCGGGCAAATTTTTAGCCAAATCGATGATGATGTATTTTGGGAATGGAGGAAAATGTAAAAAACGGTATTTTAACGTTTTTTACACTATAAAATTTGATCAAAATCTTGTTTTGATTCAAAATAACTTGTTATAATGCCATATAATGACATTTTTGAGTCATTTCTATTAAAATATTATGTTTTTCATTGATACTTTACGACAGAAAATGCAAATTTGTTTAAATAAACACCAAATCACTGTAAAATCGCATAAAATAACATTTTGAGAAAAAAAGAAGAAGAAGATTTTTTGACCTTAAATATCTTCTTTTTACGTCCCGCAGAAGCTATATACCAATTTTCAGACAAATCGGAGATCCAAATTTTTTTGCCTGAGTGATTTGACATGGAATGTACCTTTTACATTTTCATTTAATTTACTTACGGTTTTTGTTCAGAATTTTGAAGAAACGCTTGGTTTGACATAAAATTTGGGACACGCATAGCTAATATGTTAAAGAAAAAAAGTGATATTGTGCCGATATGTGCTTTTGATCTGGAGGTGAGTTTCGTCCGTTATCGGGGATGAAAACAAATACGTTCAAATAAGTCCGGAATTGGATAAACTGACTAATTCTAAGCAACTTCTATTTTATAGAGTTTTTCACTAAGTCAATACCTTTAGAGATATTTGCGAGTGAATATGTTCATTTTTCAACAAAAAAAAAACACGTTTTTAGACGGTTTTTCGCAAATAACTCAAAAAGTAGGTACCTACTTTATTGAAAAAAAAAAAAATAGCAAATAGCAAATATAGCTTATAGAAAAGTGAAAAAATGGTATATGTGTCAGGTCTGTAGACCCAGTAGAAGCAGAGTTATTGCTAAGCTGTGTTTTAAAACCAAGAGGAGTAGGTAAACTAAACCTAATAGCACACGACGTCCTCTGGACGTCGAAAATAGGTCCATTTTTGGTCCTAACGTCCATGGACTATAAATGGACGTCCTTTGGACGTCCGGCGTTGGACGTCCTTCGGTGGACTAAATATGTACGTCCTTCGGACGTCCGACGTTGGACGTTCTTCGGTGGACTAAATATGTACGTCCTTCGGACGTCCGATGTTGGACGTCCTTCGGGTGGAATAAATATGAAAGTCCTTTGGACGTCCGTACTGGACGAAATACGGACGTTTGCTGATCGTCCATATTCGACATATTATACGAATTACGGGATAAAATAGCAAAATAATTCAATAAAATATTAACATAATTATGTTAATAAAATAGTTTACATCGAAAAGATAATTATTTTTAATTCAAAATTGCACAGTTTAATATTCTAAACATGTTTTTGTTTTTTTTTTGTAAAGTGTGAAAATCTTATTTGTAAATTATTTGTTACAATGTTTTATTATTCTAGTTACCAAGATGACATAAGTTTGCTAATTAATTCTAGTAAGCAAAAATATAATTTTTATCAATGTATCTGTACTAAAAATGAATCTTAAGAGCATCTTTTTGAAGTTGAATATACGTGGCCGTGCCCAAAATAGGTCCAGTCTTAGTCCTAATGTCTATGGACTATAAATGGATGTCCTTTGGACGTCCGACGTTGGACGTACTTCGGGTGGAATAAATATGAATACGGTGGACTAAATATGTACGTCCTTCGGACTTCCGATGGTGGACGTCCGATGGTGGAATAAATACGAACGTCCTTTGGACGTCCGTACTGGACGAAATACGGACTTCTTGTGGACGTCTGAAAATCACCCCCACTACTTGGTTCCTCTGTTCACAAAACTATAACGATAGGCGATAGATTTTCGATTCACCCACCGATATCAGTTCGAAGTTGGAGAGTTGATCTCTCAGTCGTTGTCGTCGTTAGGGCTCCCGCGTAGAGTTTTATTCAATAACCACTGATTTTCATAATGTAAGAAATTATATTATATACGAATTAAAGTATAATATACTTATACATATACTATATATTACGTAAAACTATGAAGACGCTGTTTCACAACATAACACAGAGTCCGACCGCCTCATCGGGCCATTTAGAGCATCAATGCATAAGCCCATCCAATGGATTATTATGTGCCCCTTTGACATAGGCGCACAACATTTTAATCTACCACCCTGAGGATTCCTGCTCCTGGAGTTTTTCTGAAGTGCCGAAACAGTCTATGTTCCTGATTCCTCGATCAGATGAGGAGTTTTCGGAGCCATCAACCCCAGACAGCTACTGGAGCTCCACGTTGCAGCCAGTCACTCCTTGGTAAGTGAACGCCAAAGAGGAAGCATTCAGACTCTGCTGCTACCACCGTCTGGACATAGCCTATCGATCCCTGATGGCCTAGAGGACAAACTCACCGAGAATGATGGAAAAAACCACCAGCCAGGACAACTGGTATCCAAACATTGGTATTATTTACGTTTTTTATTACATTTACATATTTTTTCATGCTCTTTGATATATATTTCTTATTCTTTCTGGTATATTTTTCAGCGCACAACATTTTAATCTACCACCCTGAGGATTCCTGCTCCTGGAGTTTTTCTGAAGTGCCGAAACAGTCTATGTTCCTGATTCCTCGATCAGATGAGGAGTTTTCGGAGCCATCAACCCCAGACAGCTACTGGAGCTCCACGTTGCAGCCAGTCACTTCTTGGTAAGTGAACGCCAAAGAGGAAGCATTCAGACTCTGCTGCTACCACCGTCTGGACATAGCCTATCGATCCCTGATGGCCTAGAGGACAAAGTCACCGAGAATGATGGAAAAACCCACCAGCCAGGACAACTGGTATCCAAACATTGGTATTATTTACGTTTTTTATTACATTTACATATTTTTTCATGCTCTTTGATATATATTTCTTATTCTTTCTGGTATATTTTTCATACATTTTTCAATCTTATGGGTGTTTGGTAAAAAATAGGCCATAGCTTAACCTTGGATTACTGAGCTTAAAATAGGTCGATTTAAGCTAACTTACTTTAGGACGAAAGATGATAATAACCGAAATACAGGGTGTCAAATTTAAACTTTTATTTTATTCTTGATTATTTCCTGGGCAATACATCAATTTTGGTGTTGAATTTAGATTTCTTGTCCCAAAAAAACCCCGCTTACCAAATTTCGTGATATTATCCCATGCTTGTTAGGAAATATTCAAGAATAAATAAAATAAAAGTTTAAATTTGACACCTTGTATTTCGGTTATTATCAACTTTAGTACTAACGTAAGTTAACTTAAATCGACCTATTTTACCCTCCGAAATCTAAGGTTAATCTATGGCCTATTATTTACCAAACACTCTGTATAAGTACGTATTTGTATTCTAGCCAATCTTTTTGATTTTCTATAAAGTATAGACTTCCTTGAATTTTGAATTACAATTGTTAAAGGAAAGTTTCGCTACCGCGGTCGCCTTTTGTTCGTCTTAACTTATTACCTTTACCCATAACGGTTCTTTTGTCAAACAGATTGGGTTGGTTATTGTACCTAGTAAGCAAAAAGTATTTATCTCAGTATTTTATAATCTATTTATAATATTGAATTATCTAAAGACAGAAAGCGAAGGCGGATGAAAAAAAATTAGACAAAAGTTGAATGATTATTATAATATTATAATATAATATTACACTATACAGTGAGCACGTAAAGGTTGGAATAAATTCATTTTCTCGAGAATGGACTATTTTGGAAAAAAATCCTGAAACATGTCAATTTTTATTTTTAAATTACGACTTTTTGGCATATATATTATACTAGTGACGTCACCCATCTGGGCGTGATGACGTCATCGATGAATTTTTTAAATGAAAATAGGGATCGTATAATAGCTCATTTGAAAGGTAATTCAATTCTCTATTCAGTAATATAAACATTAACATAATTATTTATACAGGGTGTCCAAAAAAATTTTTTTGAATTAATTTAATTGACATAAAAAGAAGAATGTGCGTAATTTATTTAATTCAAAATACATTTTACTGCTATCAGAAGACAACAAAAAATGTTTATTTGGCAAATAAATATTGTTTTTTGCTTAAATTCAATATTAAAGCAGCCACCCACCAGCCTCGTGACAGTTTGAATATTTAATTTAAGCGAAAAGCCATGAATATTTTTCAAATAAACATTTTTTTGTTTTCTGAGAGCAGTAAAATGTATTTTGAATTAAATAAATTACATACATTCTTCTTTCCATGTCAATTAATTTAATCAAAAAAAAATTTTTGGACACCCTGTATAAATAATTATGTTAATGTTTATATTACTGAATAGAGAATTGAATTACCTTTCAAATAAGCTATCACACGACCCCTATTCTCATTTAAAAAAATCATCGATGACGTCATAACGCCCAGATGGTTGACGTCACTAGTATGATATATATGCCAAAAAGTCGTAATTTAAAAACAAAAATTGACCTGTTTCGGGATTTTTCTCCAAAATCCTCCATTCTCAAAAAAAATGAATTTATTCCAACCTTTACGTGCTCTCTGTATAATAAGTATACATAGATAGAATATCTTCTTTTTAAGAAATTGTCCATTATCTCCAAATGAGCAAGGTGTCGATTTGAAATAATATGTATATGTATAATATACAGCCCATTACGCACCACCTTAAAAATTGAGCATTTTTGATGTCTCGAATTTCCTAAACCAGTTGTCCCATCTAAGTGATTTTTTTTATAATATTATAGCCTAGGCTATAGGTTACCTCCTTAAGCTTGTCATGCACGGGGAGCTATATACTGTAATATATATTATATCACATAGCTCTCTATAGTAATGAGTGAGCCTGCACACACGGAACCATTAGTTCCGTGTCCCCAGGCTCACTCATTACTATAGGGAGTGATATGATATAATATACATAATATATTACAGTATAGCTCCCCGTTCATGACAAGCTTAAGGAGGTAACCTTGTAGCCTAGGCTATAATATTATAAAAAAAATCACTGAGATTGGACAACAGGTTTAGGAAATTCGAGACATCAAAAATGCATCATTTTAAGGTGGTGCGTTAATTTCTTGGAGAAGTGTAATTGTAATTTAATGTAAATAATGTAATATCCAATAATTGTAATTTAATATAAGATGTAATATAAGTTCCTTAAAAAATGTATTTTTTATTTCCCACAATACATTCTCCACAGGTCTAAATATCGTCGCTAGACGTCCACCGAACGTCCCCTCAGGACGTTAGATAGACGTTCGGCAGCACGACATTGGACCAAACTGGGACGTCCTATGAAGGTCCAATTGACGTCCACCGAACGTCCCCTCGGACTTTAGGTGGACGTCCATTGGACGTTTGGCAACGAGGCATTTGGACCAAACTAGGACGTCCTGTTAAGGTCCAATTTACGTCCCCTAGGACGTCCGATTAAGGTCCAATTTACGTCCGATTAAGGTCCAATTTACGTTCGATTAACGTCCAATTTACGTCCGATTAAGGTCAAATTTAGGTCCCCTCGGACGTTAGGTGGACGTCCATTGGACATTTGGCAATGTGGCTTTGGACCAAACTAGGACGTCCTGTTAAGGTCCAATTTAAGTCCCCTAGGACGTCCGATTAAGGTCCAATTTACGTCCGATTAAAGTCCAATTTACGTCCCCTCGGACCGTAAATGGACGTCCAATGGACGTTCGGTAGCGCGACATTTGGACCAAAATAGGACGTATAAAGGACGTTCCTCGGACGTAAACGGACGTCCTTAAAGTCCGTGAAGGACGTCCTATGGACGTTCATTGGACGTCCTTGTGCTATTAGGGTAAAAAGACAGATTCACACCCAAGAAAGTCACTAGAAATATCTTCAGATACATCTTCTTTTTTGGTTGATCATATCGGCCTTTGACGGTAATATTGACTAAAAATCTAAAAATAAAAGGAATAACGCAGAAAATGCAAAAATCGCTGATAAAATAAATAAACTAACCTATGAAATGCCAATAGTGTTAAAATTTTATAAATGTCATTATTGTCAAAATTTGATATGAGTAAAATTGCCTGAGGTTGTACCAATTACAAACAAGGTTTACGGCGCGGGAAATTTGAATTACTCCTCTTGGTTTAAAAACAGACTATAGTGAAAAATAAGCTCTTATATGTCAAATTCCAAATCGAATATTTTAACGTGAAATAAAAAAAATGAAACACTTTTCTGGGAAAACTTATTACAACTTTTTTAAAGTGTTTAAGAAAACGTTTATTTTTATTTTTTTAAAAAGTTTCTAGCAGCAAGAGTAAGCAAGTTACGCTCAAAATACAGTTGTTCCTTATTTTTTGGTTAAAAATATCGTAAAAATCTCCCTCTAATTAACAGCCCAAATGGAATTAATCGTTACCACTTCACAAGTAACTTTATGTATTGTTTGTGTTTGTAAGTTTCATCAGTTCAAAGTGCTTATTTGTGAAAAAATTTGGTTTTAAAGTAAATTTTAAATCATTAATTTTGAAAAAAAAAGACTTTTTTCAAAATAACTTAAAAATTATTAGTGATACCAAATATCTTAAAGAGTAAAAAATGTAGGTTTTGCTTTTTTAAATATTTGGGATTTTTTGATTTTCTGGAAGACAAAAATTGGTTAAGATATGGCTGTTTAAAATTTGCATATACATACTCGTGACTAGTGATTCGTTAGAGCCCTTTCAACAAAACCCCTTTCAAAAATAAGCATTTTTAACCAATGCAACTTACAGATCATATACAGGGTGTCCCCGAAAATAGTGCGTTCCTTAAAGGTATAGATAGAAAGCACAATGTAGAGCAAAAAATTATTATAATATTTTCAGCGGTTTAAAACTTTTATAGAACAAAATTTGCTTAGAATTAGAGTTAGTCAGTTTATCCACTCCCGGACTTATTTTGAACGTATGTTTTTTCACCCCCCAAGAAGGGGTGAAAGTCACATCCAGGGCAAGAGAACATATCGGCATAATCTCATTTTTTTCTTTGGCATCTTAGCTACGTGTGTGCCAAATTTCATGTCAATCCAAGCGGTTCTTTAAAATCTGGAGGTTTTGCGATATTTTACCGTGAGTGAATGGAATGATTGCCGTTGTCACTTTTAGATAAGAAGTCATTATCACAATGACATAGTCAGGTTAACTGAATTATATAATTATTGTTTTTATTATTAAATGTGAAAACCTAGAATTATCCATGTCTGTCCGTCAATAAACACAACTCCTCTGTTAGTAGGACAGAAAGAATGACAAATAAGGTGTCAAATGAAAGCCTATAACCAAAATATGATATTTTATGTGAGAAGTTTGACCTCGGACTGGCTGTTCCAGAGTTGCAACCGAAAGTACTGTTTTAAATTCGTCGAAATAGTACAAACTATTATTCAACGCGACTAAGAAAGACCAGAACAAATACATACTTCCGGTTTCATGCCTGTCTGTTCGTCCATGTCTGTCGGTGAACAAAATTCATCCGTCATATCAACTGACAAAAAGTTACACGAAGAGTTCAAATATCGACTGCCGGTTCAACTTCCGGTCACCTTGGGTGAAAAATTAGAACTTACGATGTCCAATTGCTTGTTACAATTTTTTTTATAAGTGTTCTACTCTATCTATTCTGACTTTTTCTATAACTTACTTAGATCACATATAATTTAATACAGTTTTGATGTCAGGGTCTTCAAAATTTATGTGGTGAGTTCCGGTATGTGATGAATGAAAAACGACTCTATAAACAGAAGAAAAAAGTGTTCTTTAAAGTGTTCTCAAGACCTAAGGCAATACATCGACTCACAAGAGCGTTGTCACAGTAGCAAAAATTCGAGTTGGGGTTCGAATTACTTTCTCATGCGGCTTAGTCTCCTGACTTGGCCCCCTCCGATTATTAAGTGTTCCCAAATCTGAAGAAATGACTCGTAAATAAAAAAATCAGCTGAGATAATTGAAGAAAAAAATAACTATTTTTCAGAGTTTTCAGAATCGTATTATGCGCACGGCATCGACATAAAAAATTTGTAAATCCGTTAAAATCGCTGTATTGAACATATTGAATAAAATTAAAGAATTTTCATGAAAACATGTTTTTCATGAAAATATGTCTACTTTTATAGGACGCACTTCAGCAGTTCACAAAAAAAGCTTACAGACTTTCTAATGCTTTATGCTAAGTAGCAAAAATAACAAAAATTTTATTACTCATGAAGAAGATCAAGCAGCTAAATTTAAAGTAAAATCATTAGATGGCATATAAATAGATATGGAATAATGGAATAGAAGTTGATATCCACTTCTGAACCCACCTCAGAAGAAGTGGACTATAATATTAAAGAGAAATCCGACAAAAGAATTGAGAGGGAACTCTGGACCAAATATCAAAAACCAGTGTAACCTAACACTTCCAGCTTCATATTAATAATAGAAAATCACCGAAAGACAAATATGTAATGTAAAGAATTAATATCTCAATATTCCAGTCTACTAAACAATAACGACTGGAAAAACATTAAAGTCTTTATTCAAGTCGTATATTCAAAAAATAAGACAAGTAGAGTAATAAATGGATAATTAAAAATTGCGAGAAACAGTGCAAGAAAATTATTTAATAGACCCGAAGACAAAACAAAAATTAATGTGCTAAATAAAAGTATTGATTCGTTACTGCAGAACAAGAACTGTTATATGGAGCTATACTAGTCTGGATCGGTGTAAATTAAATGAGAAATAAAATAATATAATAAACACACTTTAAGAGCAGATAGAGAAAATATATGGATTATCAGAAGGTTCAAACGGCAGAATTATCAACGATAAACAAGAAACAGTCAACGAGATAATGATTCTGGACCAACTGTTTTATTATAATTAGGGGTACGGAATTTTCGTTTTTACGAAATAGATGCGAATTTCGGCGAAATTTTGAACATAAATGCGATAAATGTGAAATATGGAGATTTTGTTTATTTCCGCGAAATACCTGCAGGTGCCCAACTCGCCCGTAAATAAGTAGGTAGTTACGTAGTAAATAAGGCATGGAAAGATTTTACGGAAAGTTTTCTATTGTACATAATTTTTGAAAGGTTGTTTATTTTTCTAACACGTGTTGAAACAGAAGGAACTTTCATTGTTCATCATTAAATAGATAAAGATAAGATAAGGAATTGATATTTTTCAATGTTGATTCTTTGAGAAATATAAATAATCTGACTGTTGTTATCTGCATTTCGGTCTTTTGTATTGGTAAAAATCTAAGTAGGAATAAAAGTCGGCTAATTCTTATTTTCTAAACATATAAATTAGTCAAACAGGACAATCAGTGCTCATTCCGTCAATTTTTATTAAGAACATGGTCTATCAAAAAAGTTTTCATAGTAACATAAAGTTACTTAAAGTATCCCCTAAAATGGGACGCCCTAAAACAATTTTGAGTGATCGAGTCAAAGAATTTGCAACAGATGACCTATATCTGTGTGACACAAGACACAATTGCTACACAGTGCAGTTTTCCGTCATTTGCTAAAGCAGCATTACAGAACATTTGGAGTCCAACGAACAGCGTAGACGCAGAACGATTCTTCAGCACATATAATATTGTAGTGACAGATCGAAGAACAGCTCTTAAAGAGTCGAATGTCGAAATTACAACGATGCTAGCTTTTACTTAATGTTTTCTGTTGTTTTACTCGTAGTTAAAAATAAATGCGAAATTTTGTAATTATAAAAAAAGTAAATGCGAAATTCATGTTTTTGTTTGCGAAAATTTCGTACCCCTAATTATAATTAGTTATAAAATAGCTTCAATGGGGAAAAGCTGTAAGCTTAGACCAAACACCAGTAGGGGGCATCCAATTAATTGAGGAAAAAAATTAAATGTATAACAATATTCACTTCATTTACTGAAAAGGCATTGTCCCGCAAGAATGGTTGAAATCACAATTAATAGCCCTACAAAAAGACAAGCGCTTAAAACTGATAAGACCATTGAACAATAAGCATTCTCAAACACATTCTCAAAAATAATCCATAACACAAGGATTGTTATGAAATTCTTTTATAGACTTCAGGCAACAAATTCTCCTGATCATGTTTAAAAAACGTACGGAATGTACTAAATAAAAAATATATTTATCATTTAAAAATATATACCCTTATACTATAACATAATTCTAACGTTGAATATATAATGCTTTCCTGTGGAGTATACAAAGGATGGTCCTGTTTTTCCCGCACGCTGCCTTGTTTAGTCTTCTTTGTCGTTTAATTCGTTAAATTCTATCCTCTTATGTCACGGCTTCAGGAAGCAGTGGATATATGCAGTGAACGGGAGGCCTATGTCGAACAGTGAACGAACGGAGCCTTTTCGCGTTTATCATGTAGAGAAGTCACTTGTCAAAAACTGGACATATGTAATCGTATTCAATTTGTTAAATACTGTCACATAATATGTCATACACCTCTGTGCGTTAATCCATTTTATTTCTACAATTTTAAGGTGCTATTACATGCCGCCATTTTGATTTGTCTACAGCCGCATTCTGCCCGTTAAATCCCATCGTTTGAGGCGCTGTACGTCACCATTGGATCAATTGTAGCGAAGCTGCATGACTAAGGCCCTTTTAACATGTTGCTGTATTTGATTTTTCTGTGCCATTTTATATTATTTGTCAAATACTATTATTTGAGGTGCTGAACATCACGATTGGACCAATAGGACCGTAGATACAAGACTAAGGCCCTTTTGACATGCTGCTGTATTTGATTTTTCTATGTCATTGTATTCTATTTGACAAATCCAGTTATTTGAGGTGCTGTACTCCACTATTGGACCAATAGGAGCGAAGATACGTAAATAAGGCCCTTTTGGCATGTTGCTGTAATTGATTATTCTGTGTCATTGTATTCTGTTCGTTTAACCCTATCATTTGAGTTGCTGTATGTCACGATTGGACCAATAGGACCGAAGATACATAACAAAGGCCCTTTTGACTTGTTGCTGTATTTGATTTGTTTGTGTCAAATTTGATTCTATTTATGAAGTCCTATTATTTAAGATGCTGTACGTCACGATTGGACTAATAGGACCGAAGATACGCTACTAAGGCCCTTTTGACATGCTGTTGTATTTGATTTTTCTATGTCATTGTATTCCGTTTGTCAAATCCTATCATTAGAGGTGCTATACATCACGATTGGACTAACAGGACCGAAGATACATAACTAAGGCCTTTTTGACATGCTGCTGTGTTTTGATTTTTCTGTGTCATTGTCTTCTATGATGCCTAAGGCATGTCTATGATATGCCTTATTTTTAAACAAAACAAGTAATTGGACTTCGTAAGTCCTAGGTTTTCACCCAAAGTAATCGAAAGTAGAACTGGAAGACGATATTTGCATTTTACGTGAAACTTTGCGTGGATTGATATACGAATTTACTAATTTTGAGTCATTTTTACTAAACTTTGACATTTGTCACCTCATTTGTAATTCTACCCGGTATAATGGCGGAGGAGTTATATTGGCGGTCGTACGAACCGACAGAAAGATTGCCTAGGTCAAATATCTCACCTTTAGTACCATCCTTGGATTATAAGCTTCCATTTGACACCTCATTTATCACTCTAGCTGGTATAATGATGGAGGAGTTATATTCGCGGTCGTACGAACCGACGGAAAGACAGCCTAGGTCAAATATCTCACCTTTAGTACCATCCTTGGATTATAAGCTTTCATTTGACACCTCATTTGTCATTCTACCTGGTATAATGATCGAGGAGTTATATTCGCGGTCGGACAGACCGACGGACAGACCGCCAAGGTCAAATATCTCACCTTTAGTACCATCCTTGGATTATTAGCTTTCATTTGACACCTCATTTGTCATTCTACCTGGTATAATGACGGAGGAGTTATATTCCCGGTCGGACGGACCGACGGAAGGACAGCCTGGGTCAAATATTTCACCTTTAGTACCATCGTTGGATTATAATCTTTTATTTGACACCTCATTTATCATTGAAGCTGGTATAATAATGGAGGAGTTATATTTGCGGTCGGAGGGGCCGACGCACAGACCGCCTAAGTCAAATATGTCACCTTTAGTACCATCCTTGGTTTATAAGCTTTCATTTGACACCTCATTTGTAATTCTACCTGGTATAATGATCGAGGAGTTATATTCGCGGTCGGACAGACCGCCAAGGTCAAATATCTCACCTTTAGTACCATCCTTGGATTATCAGCTTTCATTTGACACCTGATTTGTCATTATACCTGGTATAATGACGGAGGAGTTATATTCCCGGTCGTACGGACCGACCGCCTAGATCAAATATCACACCTTTAGTGCCATCCTTGGATTATCAGCTTTCATTTGACACCTCATTTGTCGTTCTACCTGGTATAATGACAAAGAAGTTATATTCGCGGTCGTACGGACCGAAGGAAAGACAGCCTAGGTCAAATATCTCACCTTTAGTACCATCCTTGGATTATAAGCTTTCATCTGACACCTCATTTATCATTCAAGCTGGTATAATGATGGAGGCGTTATATTCGCGGTCGTACGAACCGACGGAAAGACAGCCTAGGTCAAATATCTCACTTTTAGTACCATCCTTGGATTATAAGCTTTCACTTGACACCCCATTTGTCATTCTACCTGGTATAATGATCGAGGAGTTATATTCGCGGTCTGACAGACCGACGGACAGACAGCCAAGGTCAAATATCTCACCTTTAGTACCATCCTTGGATTATTATCTTTCATTTGACACCTCATTTGTCATTCTATCTGGTATAATGACGGAGAAGTTATATTCGCGGTCGTACGGACCGAGGGAAAGACAGTCTAGGTCAAATATCTCACCTTTAGTACCATCCTTGGATTATAATCTTTTATTTGACACCTCATTTATCATTCAAGCTGGTAGTTATATTCGCGGTCGGAGGGGCCGACGCACAGACCGCCCAAGTCAAATATGTCAACTTTAGTACCATCCTTGGATTATAAGCTTTCATTTGACACCTCATTTGTCATTCTACCTGGTATAATGACGGAGGAGTTATATTCGCGGTCGTACGGACCGACGGAAAGACAGCCTAGGTCAAATATCTCACCTTTAGTACCATCCTTGGATTATCATCTTTCATTTGACACCTCATTTGTCATTCTATCTGGTATAATGACGGAGAAGTTATATTCGCGGTCGTACGGACCGACAGAAAGACAGCCTAGGTCAAATATCTAACCTTTAGTACCATCCTTGGATTATAAGCATTTATTTGACACCTCATTTATCATTCAAGCTTGTATAATAATGGAGGAGTTATATTCGCGGTCGGAGGGACCGACGCACAGGCCGCATAAGTCAAATATGTCAACTTTAGTACCATCCTTGGATTATAAGCTTTCATTTTACACCTCATTTGTCATTCTACCTGGTATAATGACGAAGGAGTTATATTCGCGGTCGTACGGACCGACAGCCTAGGTCAAATATCTCACCTTTAGTACCATCCTTGGATTATAAGCTTTCATTTGACATCTCATTTGTCATTCTACCTGGTATAATGATGGAGGAATTATATTCGCGGTCGGACAGACCGACAAACAGACCGCCAAGGTCAAATATCTCACCTTTAGTACCATCCTCGGATTATCAGCTTTCAGTTGACACCTCATTTGTCATTCTAGCTGGTATGTTGACGGAGGAGTTGTGATTACAGACAGACGGACGTGGATAATACAAAGTTTTCACATTTTTTCAAAATTGGGTGAAAACAACATGATGCCAGAATGATTTGTTGATGAAAATAATATATACATTCTCAAATTGCCTATTTTTCGGTGTGGATAATATTATATTCAACAGTGATGCCAAATTTCTGATGCCAAAATGATTGATAATGAAAGTGGGATATACGTTTTCATGTATATAGCGGCAGCGACAAAACGGTAAAACGCTGAACTAAATGTATATAATATTTTCACTGTACCATCATTTTGGACCCAAACATTTTATGGAATAAACTTATATAACTTAGTAAGGGATAAACAAAGAAAGCTGATATATTAAAGTAACATCAAGAAATCAAATCTCTAACTACCGAGTTGATTAGACTTCTGGTAACAAGTGCAGAAAAAAAGTTATTAAGGTAGTGTAAAGTGGCATCGATATACAGATGCCACTTTGCAAGACGATGCCAAATCGATGGTAAATGCATAATGTATCGATGCCAAATTGATAGTAGAATGTATATATATATGTATATATATATATATATATATATATTTATTTTTAGCATCTTATGACGTCCCCCCATGTTAAACCGTAGTCTCTCGTGGCTTCCAGGTCTTCGTGAACTCCGATATACGGTTGCCACGAGGACTTTCCCTAAAATGTATCGCAAATGAAAGGTACCACTTCCTACAATGCTTACACAAAATATTGGCCGGACGTCCTCAGTCACGTTATCTGTATAATAATATACACATTACTTGGAGCAATTGCCGTCAGGCGCGCCATGTTCGCTTGCTGTATATCTAAAATCACTTTAACGGTTTTGATGGCATCCAAATATATATTTATTCAGTTTGCGGTTGTGGTGGTCTCCGTATATTTGAGTTTATGTCCTCATGGCTTCCACTGCGCTGTTGTCACCTCAAATGTTGGAATTTAGACTTCGGATATTTTTATAATTGATTATTGTAGTATGTTGAAAAAAATATTGTTGTGATATATTAATGATATTTTTTTGTATAATTAACAATGTATTTTTTTTCACTGCAAAAATAAAAAATTAAAAAGTATGTTCATTAAAATTGATGAATTTATCATAACCAGTTGTCGAATCTGCTGGTCTAATTGCTCAATTGTAACATATTATAGAAGTGTTAAAATTGAATTCTTAATTTTTTATTACAAAATTTTTACCTCGACAGCGTAGGGTACAAGAGGACGGCTTAAGTAAAGTAAGTACAAAATTTTTAATAATATAATTTGTTCAACTAATAGGTGCAAAGGTGTCTGGAAAATAATAAAAATGTTTAAAACATTGCTTACTTATTTCATACACTCAATGTATTTTTTTATGTAAGGATATAGAAAATAATATTTTGAAAAATATTTAAAATATAGTAGTAAGTCTTAAATTTCACATTACATAAAGTAGTTAAGTCTGCTAGGTAGTCTACAAAATTAAAAACAAATAGAATACATACTTAAAAAAAATTAAAGCTCTCATGCCATACCAAACGAACTACATTCTTACATATTTTAAAAAGAAAAATCTTTAATTTTGCCCAACCCGACTAAACTATCGGTAGGTAAAAAGTCTGCAGTATGCGGGGGCCCTACTGTTGAAATAGATTAGAAAATTAAAATAAACTTATCTACCATTATGAAATTCTAATTTGACACAAAAAACTGTATCCTGGATTAAGAACAAGTGTGTAGAATACTCTCGTGAATTAAGAAGCGTTTCTACTGTAGGGTGACCATATCATAAATTTGAAAAAAACGGGACACATCCAAGCAGCAGTAGCGCACCTATAATTTTTCTCTGAAACAAATATAAAAAACATAGAAAACGGAAAAGCAGCAGAAGAAAATGAAATAACAGTGGAAAAAAATACAGAGGAAGAGAATTACATAAGGAAATAAACCAGCTAATACAACAAAAAATATGAACAAAACAGACTACCAGCCGATTGGAACGCAGATATTATAGTAGGTACCTATATACAGTAAAACCCCGCAAATCCTAACTAATTGGGGGGACAGCCTGTTCGGATTCCGAAAAGGTCGGATTATCCGAAAGTTAGCCTAACTAATAATTGAAAGTTTACTTTGTCGTTGATTTTGAGTCGCTGTGCCTGTCTCTCTCCCTCTTCCACCCATCTCAGATTGATGTCACTGATGCAGAGCCAGTGTCATCATTTGTGCTTAGTCGTTAACTCCATGGCTTGATTTCTAATTTGAATAATCTCCATTTTTCCCCGTTCCCCTATACAAGATGGATCAGAAAACTAAGAAGAAAGTGTAATTACAGAATGGATTGAAGCTGACGACAAAGGGAGCGAAGAATTTACGGATGAATACATTGTAGACTTGGTTCAACCTCAAGGCAACCCTAATGACTAATGAAGATGAAGAAAGCGAGGAAGAAGTTTCCCTGTCATATTGAGTGTCACACGCAGATGCCACTAAAGCTCTGGGTGTGGCTCTATGTTACGTGGAGCATAACTCTGCTGCATTACCAGTAGATGTAATGTTTATGTGTAAATAGAATTAGAATTAAACAATGGTTTCGAATTCACCTGTATAAGTTGCAAGTTGGGAGGGTCAGGTAGTAAAAAAGTTACGAATTGGCCGGTGTACATTTTGATCTGAAAAAGTTTGTCATTAAGAGTTACGAGTTGGCGCGTGTCCATTGCAAGAAGGAGAATGTCACGGTTAAATAATTTAAGGGACTGGTTTAGATGCAGTTCTATAGAACTCTTTAGAGCAGAGGTGGATAGATTAAAGATAGTGATGATGATATCCAACTTCCGATTAGGAGACGGCACTTGAAGAAGAAGAAGATATTAGATTTTACTGATTATGCCGCCCCCTTGTGATGCCGCCTGATGCGGCTGCCTCACCGCATCATAGAACGGCACGGCCCTGAAAATTACAGTCTTTTCGTTTAAGTCGCTACAGGTAAAAATAAGTAATTAAATATCTTATATCAGATAGAGTATTCATTTTTAGTAGATGAACAAAGGTTTAAAATGGCAGTTTTTGAATTTTGGTACGATTATTTGTTGCTTCGGAAGTTGCAAAAATAAACTTTTGCAAAAATAAACTTAAGACTGATATTACATGAAAAATTGGGTCAAACAGTCCATATGTTCAGTCCAGATATAACAAAAAATTTCAAGGTGATTCGTCAATTAGTTTACATTTTATTCAATTTGTTTAATAAAAAATCCTTTTCTTTGCAATGATAAAGCATGCTTTTCTTCATAAAATAATAATGATACAGCAATTTTGTGGAAACTACATGAAAGAAGAATACTTATGTTTTCAAAGTTTTTAAAAAAATAATAAAAACTCATTTTTATCATTCCGAAAATATTTTAGTAAAGTAGAGTCATTTTTGGCTTATAAACAATTTGAATAACTTTGTTAGTATTGACTGCAAACTAAATTAATCGACTAAGGGATGGAAAAAACCTACCGGTTATAAACTAAACCCAGTTTTTTTAATTCGAAACAACCGGTTTTACCGGTTGTTTTTTTGTCCCGGTTATAACCGGTTTTTTTCTTTTTAAAGTAATAACCATTGAAAAACCGAATAAGTTGCCTGTGGAAAAAAAATTAATTTAGAGAAAAATGAAGAAATTTCTATATATTTTCGATCTTAATCATATAATATTATAAATAATAAATGCGAAGTAATTAACCCAAACAACCATAATTCAACTTTTATTTACTAATCGAGAACTGGACGAAAGTGTCACATCAGCTTTTATGAAACAATTTTGAGAATAGTTATTTAGATTAATAAATGTTTCAAAGACTGGTAAAATGGTGCATGTGATGATAATATTTACATAAAAGTATGTGATCTGCTTGAAATCGATATTCCAACCATCATCAGCTAAAAAATTGTTTATACTTGAGTACTTGAGACTTAAGACTCTTGTATAATGTGAATACCGAAATACGATTAGGAATCTCCATTATGTAATTTTTAAACAATAAATAATTCTTACGAAATAAATGGTAGGTATTTGGTAGGTATTATACAAACGTATTAAAAAATATTACCTACTGAAATTTTTTGATGGCAATAGAGAAGTAAAAAATACTGAATTGGTTTATCGAATTTATTTTGTAAAATACCTAAAGTCATTTGGACATTTTTTAAAACTTGATAGATCCAAGGGACATTTTGATAGATCGATAGGATCATCACTTTTGGGAATATCCCAATTATTGACATCGCAATATACGCCGACGCCGTCTACAACGAGCGACGAATCAGAGATTGGGGTACTCTGGCCCATTTTTAGGGTAACTTGAAAGCGCCTGGAAAATGTTTCTAGGTTGAATTGGTTGGGGAATTTTTCGGGAGGAAAATTGAGCAAATTAAAGTGCAATATAAATGTAACATTATAACTTATGGAGTATTTGCTTTTGATTAAAAAAAAACCGAAAACCTGTTTTTGGAACAACCGATTTTTTGACCGGTTATAACCGCCAGGTTAAACCGTAAGTTAAAAAAACCGGTATAACCAAAAACCGGTTTTTTGTTCAACAAGCGCCATCCCTAGACTTTAGGATTTAAAAAGCTGGTACTTTTACATTATTATTATATTATCGGTTTATAACGTTCTTCGTCTTCCGATACCCGTTCGCCATTCCTCTCTGTCCGTACATTGATCTACTTGCAGACCTCTTTCATCCATGGCTTTGTTTATTCCTGTCTGCCAACTTTTCCTCGGTCTACCTCATCTTCTTCTATCTTGCAGTTTCCATTTTTGCCCTTGTTTTGGGATTCTGTCTTCATGCATTCTTTATACGTGACCAAACCATCGTAGTTGTATTTCGTTGGTTTCGTCATTTATTGTATGTGTGACCTTCATTATTTCTCGTATTCGTTCATTGGTGACATGTTCTCTTCTTGATCTTCCTGCAGCCCTTCTCCAGAAATCCATTTCGGTGACCTCTAACATTCGTTTTGATTTTTCCTTCATATGCCATACTTCGCAGCTGTATGTTATAATGCTTTTCACTACGGCGTTATAGATCTTTTTCTTGTTTTGGTTGTTTACCTGCTTGTCCCAGAGTACTGAGTTTAGGAGCCTAATTGCTTTCCTGCCCTGAGTGTTTCGTTCTTTAACGGCTCCGTCCAGTGTTCCATCATTCGTGATTTTCATATTCATACCCAGGTATTTATATTCGTTACATTTACTGATTGTTTCTCCTCCTTCTATAGTCGAGGAAATGAAGCATTTTGACTCGCAATTTTTTCGTCCAGCATGGATTTACTTGAAATTTTCACAGAAGGTAGGGCGTAGGGAATAGGCCAAGGATCATTTTCTATATCATGCCGCTGTACGCTAAAAGCTTGGGGTGGTTGCCACCCCATCTCGGGGACGGGAAATTTTTATTGCATTTTAACCATGTAAATCGATGTAAAAAGTAATTCTAAGAAAGAAATGTTTTTTACATTTTCTTCGTAAAACTAATATTTTTCGAGTTATTCGCGCTTGAAAGTAACAGTTTTTCGACGAAAAAATTGACTTTTTTAGAGGGTTTTTTGAGAATACCTCGAAAAATATGCATTCTATCAAAAAATACTGTAGATATGAAAAATTTATCTTTTAGTAACACAAATTACCCCTGTAGTTATCACATTGTTTTCGATGTGTACTTTTACATAAATGTTAAAAAAAACTTTTACCTTGATTAATTACGGTTAAAGTTAGGCACTTTTTTTTATTTAATTCACAGCTAGTTTCTTTATAACAATTAAGAAACCTAACTAGCGCTATTTTAAAGTTCAAGGTATGTATATAGTTTATGTGTAAAAGTTTGAGTAAACTTGAACAGAGTTGTTAATATATCT
Source organism: Diabrotica virgifera virgifera (assembly GCF_917563875.1). Taxonomy (NCBI): domain Eukaryota; kingdom Metazoa; phylum Arthropoda; class Insecta; order Coleoptera; family Chrysomelidae; genus Diabrotica; species Diabrotica virgifera. The sequence goes on along the minus strand of NC_065446.1, from coordinate 156,205,605 downwards.
TTAAAAATGACGTCCTAACGAAATCGACTCGTGGTCTGTGGAGCGGAATTATTAATCCGTGCACTCAAAAAATGAAATTTACTTTTCAAAGATATGTTGTTCTTAATATCTCCGGAGTTTGTTGATGGACTTTGATCATTATTTTTTAAATTTATATATACCTGTAGTTTTGTAGAGTATGTTATGTACACATATACCCACCTAACAATACAAAATGTTATGTATACATATACAAGTATATGTATACATATATAATTTCATAAAAATCGTTCAAGCGGTATCGGAGGATTATGGCAACTAACATTACGAGAGGAGAATTTTATAGATGTAAATAAATAGATAACTATTAAAAAATAGGGGTTGGTGGTAGAAAGGTGAAAATTAAGGGTTGTATATATTTTTAATGGTACATAATATAAAAAGAAGGTAGACAATTTTCTCCAAAACAATAAAAAAGTGGCAGGGGGCAACCCCCCTTATAACGTATGGGTGTAAATAATAGATTACCACCTATTTTCAGTCCTACAGAATATACGTGTAAAATTTCATAAAAATCGGTCAAGCCGTTTCGGAGGAATATGATAACTAACACTGTTACAGGAGAATTTTATGTACATAGAAGTAACTGTGAATTAAATAAGTAATAAAAGTGGCTAACTTTGCTCGTAATTAACCTAGGCGAAAAGTTTTTTTTTGAAAATTCGTGTAAAAATATCAGCTTTTCAAATCCCAACGCAGATTTAGTCAATATGTTAATATGGTTATTAAAATTGTTTAGAAGCCATAAATGATTCTACTTTCGTAAAATGTTTTCAGAATGCTAAAAATGACTTCTTATTGATTTTTTAAATAAGTTAAAAATATAAGTATTCTTCTTTCCTGTGGTTTCCACAGAATTGCTGTATTATTATAATTTTCTGAACAATAACATTGCAAAAAAAGCTCTTTGTGATAAACAAATCGAATAAAATTTAAACTAATTGACAAATCGTCTTGAAATTTATTGTGTATTATGGACTGTTTGACTCAACATTTCATGCAATATCAAAGTCTTAATTTCATTTTTATAACAATTTTTGAAGTGAAAACTTCTTTAGGGACGTTGTGCGATTTTTGGATAGGGGAAAAAGCATTGAATTCGCGACCGTCATCGCGACCGTCATTGCGACCGTCATCACTTATGCTATATATAATATTTTTATGTATATATAAATTGTATAGAAGTATTTAAATTTAAAATAAATGTAAAGCCTATTTTAGGATGGGGAAAATGATTTATTTCGCGACCATCATAGCGACCGTCATCTCTTCGACGAAATAAATTTTGTACGTATCTATATTATGTGTATCTATACATAAATTGTATAGAAGTATTTAAATTTAAAATAAATGTAGAACCTATTTTTCGATAGGGAAAAAGGTTTTATTTCGCGACCGTCATCGCGACCGTCATCTCTTCGGCGCAATAAATTTTGTACGTATATGTATTGAAGTTAAAACTCCTTTAGGGAGGTTGTCCACTTTTGGATGGGAAAAAGTATTCCTTTTGAGAAGTATTAAATTAGCGACCGTCATCGTTTCGACGAAATAAATTTAAGAAGTGAAAATTTCTTTAGGGACGCTGTGCACTTTTTAGATAGGGAGAAAGTATTAAATTAGCGAACGTCATCGCTTCGGCAAAATACATTTTTAAAGTGAAAACTTTTTTGGGGACGTTGTGCACTTTTTAGATGGAGAAGAAGTATTGAATTAGCGACCGTCATCGCTTCGGAGAAATAAATTTTTGAAGTGAAAACTTCTTTAGGGACGTTGTGCACTTTTTGGATGGGGAAAAATTATTAAATTTGGATGGGGACAAAGTAGTAAATAAGCGACCGTCATCGCTTCGGAAAAATAAACATTTGAAGTGAAAACTTTAGGGACGTTGTGCTCTTTTTGGACGGAAAAAGGTATTAAATTATCGACCGTCATCGCTTCGATAAAATAAAATTGTAAAGTGAATACTTCTTGAGGGTCGTTGTGCACTTTTTGAAAGGGGGAAAAATATTGAATTAGGGACCGTCTTCGCTTCGACCAAATAAATATTTGAAGTGAAACTTCTTTAGGGACGTTGTGCACTTTTTCGATGGAAAAAAGTATTAAATTAGCGATCGTCATCGTTTCGATGAAATAAATTTTTGGATGTGGTAACTTCTTGAGGGACGTTGTGCACTTTTTGGATGGGGAAAAATATTAAATTAGCGACCTTTATCGCTTCGATGAAATAAATTTTTGAAGTCAAAAATTTCTTTAGGGACGTTGTGCTCTATTTGGATGGGGATAAATTACTATATTAGGGACCGTCATCGCTTCGACGAAATAAATATTTGAAGTGAAACTTCTTTAGGGACGTTGTGCACATTTTAGATGGGGGAAAAGTATTGAATTAGGGACTGTCATCCATCGCTTCGACGAAATAAATATTTGAAGTGAAACTTCTTTAGGGACGTTGTGCAATTTTTCGATGGAAAAAAGTATTAAATTAGCGACCGTCATCGCTTCGATGAAATCAATTTTTGAAGTGGAAAGTTCTTGAGGGACGTTGTGCACTTTTTTAATGGGAAAATATTATATTAGCGAACCTTCATCGCTTCGACGAATAAATTTTTGAAGTGAAAACTTCTTGAGGGACGTTGTGCACTTTTTTTATTAGGTAAAATTATTAAATTAGCGACCGTCATCGCTTCGACGAAATATTTTTTTTAAGAAAAACCTTTTTTAGGGACGTTGTGCACTTTTTGTATGGAGGAAAATATTGAATTCGGGCCGTAATCGCTTCGACGAAATAAATATTTGAAGTGAAACTTATTTAGGGACGTTGTGCACTTTTTCGATGTAAAAAAGTATTAAATTAGCGACTATCATCGCTTTGACGAAATAAATATTTGAAGTGAAAACTTCTTGAGGGACATTGTGCACTTTTCTGATGGAGAAAATTATTAAATTAGCGACCGTTATCGCTTCGACGAAATAAATTTTTGAATTGAACATTTCTTTAGGGACGTTGTGCACTTCTTGGATGGGAAAAAAGTATTGAATTTGCGACCGTCATCACTTTGCTGAAATAAATTTTGTACATATATAAATTATGTGTATGTATACATAAATAGCATAGGGCCTACGCATCGCGTATATCGTATATGATATAGGTATAGCACTTCTTTTAGGATGGGGTAAAAGCATTGAGCTCGTAATTTATATACTATAACAAGTTTTCACTTCTGTCGGCACTCCCACGAGTGCCTTTAATTTTTTTTTATAAGTTATAACAATTTTTTTATTTTCGAAATTTAGTTTTATTTTGCAATTTCCGAAGTAACAAATAATCGGATAAAAATTTAAAAAAATTTAAACCTTTACTTATTTACTAAAAGGTGAATAATATAAATAAGATATTTAATTACCTTATTTTTACCTGTAGCGATTTAAACGAAAAACTGTCATATTTGACCCTTATTTGTTAATTACTAAAATTCTCGTCCGAACTGTGACGGGCATTGTTGTATTTATAATGTAATAGGTATAACTCCAAAAAAACCCATTTGCAACCTGGCTGGTCAAGTATCCCGACAAAAACCTTATTTTTCTGGACTATTGCAACTAAGAGAAGAAAGAAAGAAACTTAAAAAAAATGTTACAAAAAGAAGCAACCGAAGAAGGAAAAAGCAGTAGAAAGGAAATACAAAGAAAAAATATAGCGGTTAAAAAGCAAGCCAGGAAAGACAAAAGATACTATGTATATGATATGGTAAAAATGTCAGAAAAAGCTGCGCAAGAAAACGACCTGAAGATACAGTACAATATCATCCGAAATTTGACAGGGAAAACACTAAACAGTAATAAACAAATCAAAGATAAACAAGGAAATATAATTAAATCAGAATATAAAATAATACAAAGATGAAAACAACACTGCGAGGAAATATACTCCAAACACCAGATATAGACGAAGATAACGTAATACAGGAAATAAACATTAGAACAATTGAAATTACGAAAGAAGAAATACAAAACACACTGAATCAACTAAAAAAATGGCAAAGCCGCTGAAAGCGACAACCTACCGATAAATTTAATAAAGGCGGGCGCAAACAAATTAGTAGAAATGTTACACAAACTCAAGATATGGGCCGACCAGGAGCTCCCACAGAAATGGAACGAGGGTGTAACCATTAAGATACCAAAAAAGGGAGATTTAAATAAATGCGAGAATTGGCGAGCAATAACACTGCTAAGTGCCACATTCAAAATAATGTCAAATATCATATTGAATAGACTGAAGCCAGAAATAGACAAGAAACTAAGACTAAGAAGCAACCAAGAAGGCTTTCGCGCAAAACGCTCCACTATCGACCACATTTGTACTCTATCAGCACCTCTGTATCTTGTACCTGTACCGCTGTATATCCTGTACTCTATAATTATCTTGGAACAAGCTAGTGAATGGCAAAAAAATATAAACATAATGTTTACTTTGACTTTGACTTTGAAAAGGCATTCGATAGTATAAACAGAGAACAAATGTGGAAGATTCTAAAACTATATGGACTACCGATAAAATACATCAACTTAATCAGACTATTTGACAAGAAATATACAGCCAGACTAGAACATGCGGGAAAAATGGTAGTAGATGTAGTTATACAAAGCGGAGTTAAGCAAGGATGTGTGCTATCCCCGACATTATTTCTAATAATAACGGACTGGATCATGCAGAAAGTAAGCAATAATAAAACAGGTATTAGATTGAAATTGCATGACTAGTTGGAGGATTTGTAGTTCCCAGATGACATTTTTCCCCTAACCGAACATAGCAGCCATAAGCAAAAGAAGCTTGCAAAATACTCCAGGGTAATGGGCCTGAAGATAAAGACAAAAAAAAACAAAACTCAAAAAAACAGCAACCAAGAAACTAAAATTAAAATACAAGGAAGACAAATACAGGAGGTAGATAACTTTACATATTATCTGGGATCAACCATGGAAAAAAAGGCGCTAGTAGATCAGATGTAGAAAAAGGGATAGTAAAGGCACAATATGCACTCATTATATATTCATAATGCATTAAGGAAAATCTGGAACACACGCGATATATCAGAATTAACCAAAATCAAAATATTTACAGGAAGAGACAGGAAGAAACAACTAGCAAAAAATTAAAAACCTTTATAAATAAATCGTTGAGGAAAATCCTAAAAATATACTGGCCAGATAAAATAAAAAACATAGATCTACGGAGAAGAACAAAACAAGAGAAAATAACAGTCACGATTAAAAATAGGAAATGGAAATGAATTACACGGACTCTGAGGAAGGATCGAAATAATATAACCAAACAAGCACTCGAATACCAACCAGACGAAAGAAGAAGAAGAGGAAGACCTGATAATAGCTGGAGAAGAACTGTAATAAGAGATCATGAAAGAATTGGCCTGAGATGGAGAGAAGTCAAACAGAGAGCGAGAAACAGAGAGCAATGGAAAATACTTGTATAGCAAATTTCAAAAGAATAAAACAGATAAGGATGCGCTGGGAAGGGATCACAGGAAGAGAGAGAGAGAGAGAGAGAGAGAGAGAGAGAGAGAGAGAGAGAGAAACAGTACCGATTATTATCAAAATAAAATTTAATAATATACCTAACCTAACTTATCGAAAGGCTCATCAAACAATTATTAACTTTAAAAAATAAAAATTTGTCAAGGGTATATAGTGGTATTGTTAAGTATATTACAATATAACTTATTCCATCGAAATCTTCCGAAATCCATAATCTTCTTCCATCGAAATAAAATAGAAAATCTAAAAGTTTAGAAAATACATCATTCATAACTACACCCAAGAAATAAGTTTTTCTAACCTGATTTAAGAGTATAAAAAAACGAAAACAAACAATTTACAGCAAATCCTTATCGTATATCTGAGCAAAACCACCTAATTGGCAAAAGTTATAAATAGAATTTGTCTGGGTTCTACAACTAAATTTGCACTTAAACACGACCAAGGTTAAATATTTTACTTGATATTATAAGTACGTTGTTGCCAGTATAACGGATGCCAAAGCGAGCGCTAACTGTATGAAATTATTCTTGTTAATATACACGCTGTATATTGATCGGAAGTCACGAAGAGTCAAAACTATACAGAAGCCACGAGGGACGCAAATACAATATATATATATATATATATATATATATATATATATATATATATATATATATATATATTGATGCACGTTAAGTTGTGACTTCCGGTATACAGAAGAGGCTCTCTGGCTTCCACCTTTTCTACTTGGGATGATTTTTTAAAAATTGTATATTTGATAAGAGGGGGGGTGCTACGATAGATCTACATATTGAGGGGAAAGGATTTACCATAATAAATTTTGTATATATATAGGTATATACGGAAGCGGACATAATACGTTGTGGCTTCTGTAAATAGGGTAGTTGAAGTCGCGTTGTCACTTCCAGCGATGTTGTCATGTTTTTGGAAGTCACAACGTCTCTTCTGCCAAATTTACCTCGTAGTTTGAGCGTGATCTGTTATCTTAGAGTCTCACACTTGGCAGTGGAATTCATTGGTATCTAGCGTTCCAATAAGAATGTCTTCTTTTTAAAGTGCCTACCCGTTCCGGATGTTGGCGATCATCATGGCTATCTTGACTTTGTTTACCGCAGCGCGGGACAGTTCAGTGGTAGCCATGTTATACCACGTTCGTAAAGTTTACCACTTTTACCACGTCCTCTTTTACCACTTACCTTCCCTTGAAAAATCCGTTGGAGAAGGCGGTAACGTTCTTGATTTCTCATTACATGTCATTTTCGCATTGGAAATCGAAATTGGTTAATTGGCTTAATTGGTTAATTGGTTAAACGGCTTAATTCTATATATAAAATATCATTAATATTATATAGTTTAACTGTAATAATAATTGTTACAATAATTAAAACTATGCATTAGTCAATTACAGCTGAACATAATTCTCTAAATGAATATGAGTCTGTAATTCGGACCCCCGGAGAATTACAGAGGAATTAATTTATTAAACACAACACTAAGTGATAACAAACACACTGAATAAAATTATAAGATTAGCAGAAGAACAACAAGCTTTTAGGTCGGGAAGATCATGCACCGACGCTATATTTATAATGAGGCAGATTCAAGAGAAATCAGTAGAATACAACAAACCGGCATACTTATGTTTCGTAGATTTTAAAAAGGAATTTGACAGAGTCAAATTAAAAGACGTTATCCATTTATTGTACGCAAGAGAGGTACCTCTAGGAATAATTAAAACGATCGAAAATATCTATCAGAACAACACGGTCAGAGTAAAAGTAGATAAAGGACTAACTGACCCAATTGAAGCTGGCAATGGGATAAGACAGGGAGACTCCCTGTCTTGTTCTCTATTGTTCAACCTGATCATGGATGAAATAATAAAAAAAAGTAAGAACAAAAGAAAGATACCAAATGGGAGAAAAACAACTTAAAATAATCTGCTATGCAGACGACGCAATACTAATCTCTCAAAGTGAAGATGATTTACAACGTATGCTGCACCAATTTAATATAACCACTAGAAAATTTAACATGTTGATTTCCCCAAAAAAATACTAAATGCATGGTTATAACAACAAATTTAGTTGTAAATTAGAGCTGGACGGTCAGATAATAGCACAAGTCATAGAGTTTAAATATCTAGGCATCACACTATCTAGCTCTATCTACGAAAGGCTCGAAACCGAAGTACAAGCTCTGGTGAATAAAGTAAACAGAGCCGCAGGCTGCCCGAATGACACAATATGGAGAAATAAAAATATCGGAAAAGAAATGGAAGGCAGAATTTACAAAAGAGTCCTCAGACTAATAATGACATACGCGACAGAAACACAACCTGATACAGAAAGGACAAAAAGAATGCTAGAAACAGCAGAGATGAAAACACTTCGAAAAATCGATGGTAAGACACTATGTGATAGAGCCAGAAGTGCAGATATACGTATACGACAGAGATGCAAGGTGGACAACATTATTAACTGGGTGAAAAACAGAAGATTAGAATGGTGGAATGACCACAAAAGCCGAATGACAATAAACAGAGTAGTAAGGACGGCGAGAGACGGTTCCCCAATAGGAAGGCGATCAGTGGGAAGACCACGAAAACGATGGAATGACAACTTACTGGAGTCACATTGAAAAACAGACAGAGTTATGTCTACACAAAAAGATGAAGAAGAAGAATAAATGAATATAATGAATAAAATGATGCTAGGTAATAGTAATTTTAACAAATATTTTTAGTGATTTTATTTTAGCTCCAGGTTATTGTTGGAGTTGGAGTTTACTAACGACATTTTAAATTTAATAATATAATATTGAATAATAAAATATTATAAACAATATAAAGGTAGATACACTCCGGCCAAGAAAATCGAGCTTAGTAACAAATAGAAAACAAAATGTTGCAAATCCTATAATTGCAAAAAACGCTCAGGGAGTTTGTCAGTGATCCAAAGTCAGTGTCAGTGTCAGTTTTTTTTAACAGTAACAGTGATCCAAAAAATTTTTTACGGCACAAAAATAGCAACTGTAACAATTTGTTTAAAACATTTTTAGAATTTTTAAGTGCTTATTTTCCGAGCTCTGTTAATATGATGTATTTCTGCACACGTTTAAAGCAAAAAACTTAATAATTAGATACAATTATTCTATTATAGAGTGAACTCTCCCTTGGATGGACAGTAGTTGATCCGCATAAACTGTTCGTTTAAGGCAGGTGTCCGTTTAAGGGAAAAATAAATATGATATAATTATTTATTTTTAATGAGAAATAAGCCACAATTTTACTAAAAAAAATTATTTCATTAACGTTTCGACGCCCAAGTCGGGTGTCATCAAAATAAATATTACTAGAGTAACAATGTATTACTAGAGTAATATTTTGTATTTTGACAACGACAAATATAAAAATGCCACACGGAAATAGCTTCAGAACAACAATGAATATGTTAATTTAAAATTTTTAATAACTTTAATAACTAAAATTATTTCAGTTACTTTAATTATATGTACATATAGGTTGATGGCTCAGATCATGCACAAAATTTATTGTGAAATTTAATCCGAAAATAATTTACGAAATTTTTACTAAAACGCTAAGACCTACAAATTAATACAATGACGTCTATTGAACCCAAATATCTTCATTCGACAATTAAGTTAAGATTCATATTTCAGTCAAAACACAAAAATTTATCGAGGTATTTATTATCAGAGTAATAATGGGGTCAGCAATTCTTTCATGGATCGACATACACATTAAAATTTTGCTTGCGTTGCTAACAGTTAAAAGATGTGAACAGATTTGTATTACATAATTAATATAGCGTAAACAGTATTCATACCTAATATCAAATATCACTCGTGTAAAGATCTGTTAGCCCGATCAAGGAATACAAAACTTATCGAAAACCTCCAAAAAATAAATTAAGGATGATTTGGGAATAGGTAGTTGAAATTGTCTATTATTATATAAGAAAATGTTTACAATTCTACATCTCCTCCATTTTACAAAAATGGAGGGGAATACACCCTTCTTGGGGTTGAAAATATACATTCAAAATAAGTCCGGAATTGGATAAAATAACTAATTTTAAGCAACTTTTGTTCTATAGAGTTTTTTCACTAAGTCAATAATTTTCGAGTTATTTGCAAGTTAATATGTTCATTTTTATGCTTATGAACGGTTTTTCGCAAGTAACTCAAAAAGTAAGTATTTTATCGAAACATGTATTCTTAGCAAAAATATAGCTTATAAAAAAGTGAAAAAAATGGTGTACACATGAAGTCTGTTGACCCAGTAGAAGCAGAGTTGTAGCTAATGAGGAGTAGGTCCTTCTTCGTCAAATTTGAAATCAAATGTTTCGACGCGAAATAACCAAAAAACGGAGCACTTTTCAGGGAAAATTAATTACAACTTTTTTAAAGTGTTTAAAAAAAGGTTTATTTTTGTTTTTTAAAAGAACTTTTAACGTTAAAAGTAAGTGAGTTACGCTCAAAATATTGTTACGCAAATAAAAGGGCTCAACCCTTTTTATTTTTTGGTATAAAAATCGCGAAAATCACCCCCTAATTAGCATCTCAAATAAATTTAATCGTTACCGCTTCACACTTTACTTTTCTTATGTATTCTTTATATGATCTGTAAGTTTCATCGGTTCAAAGTGCTTCTTTTTGAAATGGCTTTAGTTAAAATGGCTTGAACAAGTCACTAATCACGAGTGTATGCAAATTTTGAACAGTCTTAGCATAACCAATTTTTGTCTACCAGGAAAACAAAAAATCCAAAATAATCAGAAAAGCAAAACGTACATTTTATTACTGTTTGAGGTTTTTGGTATTACTAATAATTTTTCAGTTATTTTGAAAAAAAAAGGATTTTTTTTCAAAATCAGAAATTTTTTTTTATTTTAAAACCAATTTTTTTCAAAATTGAACAGTTTGAACCAATAAAACTTATAGATCATTATAAAGAATACATAAACAAAATACCTTGTGAAGCAGTAACGATTCATTTTATTTGGGATGCTAATTAGGGGGTGATTTTCGCGATTGTTTTTACCAAAATATAAAAGGGAGCAAAAATATTTTGAGCGTAACTCACTTACTTTTAATGTTAGAAGTTAAAAAAAAAAACAAAAATAAACCTGTTTTTAAATACTTTAAAAAAATTTTTAATAAGTTTTCCCCGGAAAGTTCTCCCTTTTTTGGTTATTTCACTTTAAAATATTCGATTTGGAACTGGACGAATAAGGACCTACTTTTCATTAGTTACAACTCCGCTTCTACTGGGTATACAGATTTCATGAGTACTCCATTCTTTTCACTATTTATAAGCTATATTTTTACTAAGAATATCTTCTTCGATAAAATACTTACTTTTTGAGTTATTTGCGAAAAACCGTCTAAAACATGTTTTTTGTTGTTAAAAATGAATATATTCACTCGCAAATAACTCTATATTTTTCACCCCCGAGAAGGGGTATTCCCCTCCATTTTTGTAAAATGGAGGGTGTGTAGAGTAGTTAACTATTTCTTATATAATAATAGACAATTTCAACTACCTATTCCCAAATTTTCATCCTTCCTTTATTTTTTTTGGGTCAGATTGTTCTTTGATCGGGCTATGTATCAATTTGAAACGATAAAAAATGACCTACAGTATCATACGCAAAGCATGCGAAACAGGGGTGCTGAAAAGTCAGAAACAGACCTTTTAGAAAGATTGCAGAGAAAAATGCTAAGAGCAATATAATATGGAGGTGCGAAAATAGATCAGTGGAGAAGAAGAACCAATAAAGAACTGGAAGAACTGTATAAAGAGCCAACGATAACGATGACGATCAAAGCACAGAGAATAATATTTGGGGCAAATCGAAAGAATGAGAAGTAAAAGAATGCCAAAATGGTACTCTTACGTACACCATAACAAAAGAGAAGGAAAGGCAGGCCAAGAGAAAGATGGAGGACAGTGTGTACGAAGACCTGAAGAAAAGTAACATTGAGAGATGGAAACAACTAGCATTGAACTGAAGGAGAGGGAAGTAGGTGGTGAAAGATTGTATAAATGGACTGAATTGTAATTACATAAAATTTATAAGACTAAAATAAAATGTAATCAGAAATGTAAACGTTTTATTCCTAGGCCAACAAGGAATATTGAGCTTAATAAATAATAAAAAATGTAGTTTTATATCGTAAAATATTTGGAAAAAGTTCTTCATTTTATATTTACTATCCACATTTGCGGATACGTGCTGTCGTACACGGATGGGTGCTGTCGCCACAATTATTCAATGTATACTCCCAACTAATATTTCAGGAGGCACTATGGGAAAGAATTGAAGGTGTAAGGATTGGAGGGAGCATCATTAATAATATAAGATTTGCAGACGATATCGCAATCATGGCAGAGAATATAGACAATTTACAAATTCTCCTATATATCATTAACAGAGAAAACAAAAAGATGGGACTAACAATGAATATAAATGAAACCACATTAATGGTGATCTCAAAAAACCCTGTTGACAACATACATCTGACATTGGAGGTAAACCGATAGAAAGAATTGAGAGGTATAAATACCTAGGAGTAACTATAAACTCACAATTAGATCAAGATGAGAAAATAAAGGTGAGAATAGAAATAGCTCAAAAAGGATTTATAAAATTCAAGTTAATGTTTACAAATAAGAAATTGAGTATGGACATTAGATTGAGGTTCGTCGAATGTTATGTTTGGTCGCAACTACTATATGGGGTAGAAGCTTGGACTCTAAAAGCACAATCCGTAAAAAAATTGGAGGCATTCGAGATGTGGCTGTATAGGTGTATTCTGAAAATTCCTTGGACTGCAAAAATCTCAAACGATGAAGTGTTAAGAAGAATTGGACATGGCAGGAAGTTTATGAACACAATTAAAATAAGAAAAATATCGTATCTGGGCCACATACTTCGTAACTATAAATACTCTCTGCTACACGTCATTATGCAAGGAAGAGTAGCGGGGAAAAAGGTTTGGGAAGAAAGAAGAAATCTTGGCTGAGGAATATCATAGATTGGACTAACCTCAGTGTTGAACAGATATTTCACTTTGCAAAAGACAGAGAAGCGTTTAAAAAGGTGATCGCCAACCTTGGTTAGAAGACGGCATAAGAAGAAGAAGAAGATCCGCATTTACACATCATTTTTACTGTCAACGTCCGGTGTTGAGTGTCAGTTGTCAGTTGAAGGGTACAGGTTCATATATCGCCGAATTATTTTTGTTTGAAAAACCGTACATATAGAGGAGGTGCCCGGCAAAGGGAGGTGTCTGTTAAGAGAGAGTTTACTGTATTTCATATTATTACCAGAATTTATTACTTTATTAGAGCTATTTATCACTTTTAATTCATTGTTTCAATTTTTTTGTGTGTACTTTTACTTACTTCCGAAGTAACAATCACTAAAATTGACTTTTCAGCCTAGGTCCAAAATACCTATACGCGATTTTCGGCAATTTCGTGAAATGAAAATATTTACCTAAATTTATTTTTTAATAAGGTTTTTAAAAATAATTTATATTATTTAATGGACACTTTGAATTTTGTACATGTATAATATACTAATTATAGAGATAATATATTTAATTTAACGCTAACTATGAAAGTAAAGCAGATCTGCTATTACTCATATTTAAATAACAGCTGCACAAAATACTACGACCGCAAATCTATAACAATGAAATGTCTGGCGTCTGGGAACGTTTACACAGCGTTGCCAAATAACGGAAGTCACAACGAGCGGTGTGGTATACGGAAGTCCCTACGCGTTGTGTATATCACGTGTATTCTCGTACGGGAGCGACACTAGCGCTGATGATATACCGTCGTACTAAAATCTGATCTTATGAGTATATTAGATACGATGTGACTTCTAGTGAAATTTTTGATATAAGCCTTCTAATACCATCTAGTAGCCAAATTCGTAAAAATTTAGGCAAAACGTTGTGACTTCCGAAATCGGAAGTCATAACGGTATATATGAAGTGACAACGTATTACGAGTATCTACTTTGGAAGTTACATGGATACATGTATCAATATATATATATATATATATATATATATATATATATATATATATATATATATATATATATATATTGTTTGAGTTTAATTCTTGAACCTTGAACTATATATATATATATATATATATATATATATTTATTTTTAGCCTCTCATGACGTCCCCCCATGTTAAACTGTAGTCTCTCGTGGCATCCAGGTCTTCGTGGACTCCGATATACGGTTGCCACGAGGATTTTCTCTAAAATTTATCGCAAGTGAAAGGTATGACTTCCTACAATGCCTAAACAAAATATTGGCCGGATGTCCTCAGACACGTTTTCTGTATAATAATATACACATTACTTGGAGCAGTTGCCGTCAGGCGCGCCACGTTCGCTTGCTGTATATCTAAAATCACTTTAACGGTTTTGATGACGTCCAAATATATATTTATTCAGTTTAAGGTTGTCGCGGAATCCGTATATTTCAGTTTAAGTCCTCATGGCTTCTACTACGCTGTTGCCACCTCAAATGTTGGTATTTAGACTTCGGATATTTTTATAAATGATTATTTTAGTATGTTAAAACAATTATTGTTGTGACAGATTAATGATATTCTTTTTGTATAAATAACAATGTATTTTTTACTGCAAAAATAAAAAAAAATTAAAAAGTAAATTCATTAAAATTTATGAATTTATCATAACCAGTTGCCGAAACTGCTGCTCTAATTGCTCAATTGTAACATATTATAGAAGTGTTAGAATTTAATTCTTAATTATTTATTAGAAGATCCAGATTTAGAAATTAGAACCACAAATACATGTAAAGAATATGTTAATTTGTACAATGTGTTAAGAGTCCTCATCTGTCTAATTAATGATTCTTTTGAGAAAGGCAAATTTCCATAGTGCCTAAAGACGGCCATCATTATTCCTCTTCATAAGGGTGGTGAAAAATCTAATGCCTGCAATTATAGACCTATTGCATTACTACCGGTGACCGGTAATCTCCAAAATTATTGAGAGACTCATAAAAGCCCGACTTATGTCCTTTCTCGTTGATAATAAGGTTTTATCACAAAATCAGTTCGGCCTTTTAAATAATAAATGTACCACCGATGCCATGTTTTCTGTACTACATGAGGTTTATCAAGCTTGAAACAATAATCTGCACACTGCCACTGTTTTTTCTGATTATGCCAAAGCTTTTGATTGTGTAAATCACGACATTTTGATAAAAAAACTAGATTTCTATGGAATTCGAGGTATTTCTTTGAACTGGTTTCAATCTTACTTGGATAATAGGAAACAACTGGTTAGAGCAAATGATACAGACTCTAGTCTCAAAAATGTTGTATGTGGGGTACCACAAGGTTCAGTATTGGGTACTCTACTTTTCCTTATCTTTATTAATGACATCACTAGTTTGAAAATCGATGGAAAAGTTTTTCTTTTTGCTGACGATACCATTATCACTTGGAGCAACTCAAATATCGCAACTCTCTTTTAACGTAGATAAAACAGTAGCATTATCCTATAAAGGAACTCTTTAACCCTTACCTCTTCATAACAGCCAGATCAGTATCGTTGATTCTGTAAAGTTTCTTGGTATTTTTTTAGATAGTAACCTTAAATGGTCCCTTCATTTCGATGTGTTAAGCAAGAAACAATAAGATCTGTTTCGAAGGAAATGAATTTAGCCTCTTCCAAAATAACATACTTTTCATTGTTCGAGTCCCATCTTCGATATGGTCTACCTTTTCGGGGTTCTGGTACAGCTGCCCAATCCGATGTTATTTTTAAATTACAAAAAAGAGCAATAAGATATCTGTTTGGCCTCAGAAGAACAACACATTGCAGAAGCTACTTCAAAGATCACAGGATTCTAACATTACCTTCTTTATATATTTTAAAAACTGTTTGCTTAATTCGTAAACATCTACATGTCTTTCCATCAAGTCCTAGACATGACTATTCCACCAGAAATTCTACCTTTGACATCTATTTACCGATACCGTCCAGTGAGTTAGTAAAGAAATCTATATTATATTCTGCAAAAAAAACTATACAACCATCTCCCCCTACAACTTAAATCTGCAACATCTTTCCCCAAGTTCCGTAAAATGACAAAAGCCTATTTATCTGAAAGACCATATTATTCAATAGCAGAGTTTCTTAACCAATAACTAAGAAATTACAGTATTCTTATGTATAAGTAGAATCTTAATCTATATTTGAGTGCCATATGCAGCAGTATAACGTATTAAATTCCTTATTAAATTTCTTATTAAATTTCTTAAGGTAGATTACGCAATTTGCATTTTTTTAAATTTTGCAATAGATTGTTACTGATTTTTATTTCACTTTATTATGTTTTATTTATGTTGACGATTTGTATAATTTTAGTAAATTGTATTTGTTATTGCTTGTATTTATGATTCTGGTAAGCTTTGTCTATAAAATTGTTAAATTTTTCATGACAATAAAGCATATTTCTATTCTATATAAATATCTCGGATCTATAATATCTAAAGAAGGCACTACCAAAAGACACATCGAAAACAGAACACAGCAGGGCAAAATAGAGGTAAACATTCTAAGCTCTCTATTAGGGTCTAAAGAGATAAGACAAAAAACGACAATTTATCGTACCTTGGTAGAGCCTATTATGATTTATGATGGGACAGAAGTTTGGCAGATCACGAAAAAAGATAGAAAAAGAGTAGAAGTAGATAGTAGAAATGCATTATCTAAGGAGAGCGTGTGGTATATCCAAAAAAGATCACATCAGGAATGAAGATGAAGATATTAGAAGGAGGACAGAAACTGTATATTCCAGTGTAGATAGAATTGAAACGAGTCAACTAGTGTGGTATGGTCACGTCAAACGAACGAATGAAGACAGATGGCCAAACAAAGCTTTAAATTACATACCACAACAAAGAAGAAGAAGGGAAGGCCTTCAGTTGGCTAGGAAGAAAATGTACAGCACATCATGAGAGATAGAGCCATCAAAGAAGACGAATGGATGGACAGAAAAAGATGGCGGTCGAAATGCGAGAAGAAGCAGATGCTGTAGGAACCTCGCTTATAGATAGATAGATAGATAGATAGAAGTCTTTATTACAATATTTTTAATAATATTATTTTTCTATTCTCATACTATATCAATTATGATGTCACTACCTGTATCATAATGATCATCATTATGATACAGATTTTCAATAAGATGCAGATTTTTAACCAATAGAATCGTGATATGGCATTCGCGATAAAGGTGGTACACGCGCAGTGACCAATGGCGAGTCAAATACATACGCTTTGACAGTTCTTAATATGTAAACAAACGGTCAAAATGACAAACTACTTAATTTGTTTGCGTTACAAAATTAATAAATTTGAATGTTTGTTGTGAATGATCATAGGAGAAATAGTGTGTACAACTTGCATTTAATGATCATTATGAAGCTCGTACTCTATACGAAACTCGCCGCATACGGCTCGTTTTGTATCCCTAATACTCGCTTCATAATGGCCATCATTAAATGCTCGTTGCATAATATACAATTTTTTAACTAATAGGTGCAAAAGTGTCTGGAAAATAATAAAAATATATAAAACATTACTTACTTATTTTGTACACTCAATATATTTCTTTATGTAATAATATAGAAAATAATATTTTAAAAAATAAAGCAGATAAAATAACACACATTATTTAAAAACAGGGCTAAATGGAGACAGATGATTATAACAATATAGATAAACTGATCGATATGATAATGGAATTAACGAGTGAAACACAAAAATTAATGGCAGAGGCCAAGGAGCTAAAGGAAGAACAAAGAGAACACAGGAAAGAGCTTGGAGAATTAAAAAAGGAAATAGAGGAAATTAAATAAGGGAATCACGCAAAGCAAGTCGGGAAGACAAAAATGGAAAAAGAACTGATATGGAAAAATTATAATGGAATTAACGAGTGAAACACAAAAATTACGTCAGAGGCCAAGGAGCTAAAGGAAGAACAAAAAGAACACAGGATAGAGCTTGGAGAATTAAAAAAGGAAATAGAGGAAATTAAACAAGTAAATCACCCAAAGCAAGTCGGGAAGACAAAAATGGAAAAAGAACTGATATGGAAAAATGATGATGGAATTAACGAGTGAAACACAAAAATTACATCAGAGGCCAAGGAGCTAAAGGAAGAACAAAGAGAACACAGGAAAGAGCTTTTTAGAATTAAAAAAGGAAATAGAGGAAACTAAACAAGAGAATCACGCAAAGCAAGCAGGAAGACAAAAATGGAAAAGGAATTGAATGATACGAAAGCTAGACTGGAGAGATTGGAAAGAGAGAAAAAGGAGAAAAATCTTATAATCCAAGGAATTCCAAGCAAAACTGATGACAAAAATGTTCTTAAAGAAGACATAAAAAACTTTAAAAAAGAGATGAATATGGAGGTAGGGATCAAAGAAACAATAAAACTAGGCAACAAAACCTGCTTGGTTAAACTGGAGAAGAGGCACGAAAAAAGATGGTCATGCAGAATAAAAGAAAACTGAAGTAAATAAAAGATGACAGATTGGCAGCGAAGAAATTCGAGTAGGAGATCGCCAGGCAATTAGGGATGGGAAAAACCTACCGATTATAACCTAAATCCGGTCTTTTTACTTCTCAACAACCGGTTTTACAGGTTGTTTTTTGCCACGGTTATAACCGGTTTTTTCTTTTTGAAGTAATAGCCGGTGAAAAACCGGATCTGGAAAAATAATCAATTCAGAGAAAAAATAAAGAAAATAAAAAGGAAAGAATTCCTCTCATTGACTGTATACTGTTTACCATAATAAAAGATTACTAAAGAAGTAAAAATCTTCTCTTGTAGGTAGATGCTATATAATTTATTAAAATTTTCTAAAAAAATCCAAGTTGGACTTAAAGTGGGTACATCACTAGTACAAAACAAACGTTTTCGGACTAATCAGTACATCATCAGGTGAAAAACTTCAGATCCAAAGTAGTTGGAACTACATAGGTAGTTCGAATGACCTACTCAGTCTATCAGTTTGAGCCAAGATGAAGACTCCATTATAGTCTAATTACATTGTATTCTTATAACATCGACTTATTATCGCCATCGATGTAGCAGAAATGGCTTAATTTTTATACTGTTAAGGTCATTCGACCTACCTATGTATGCTAGTTCCAACTACTTTGGATCTGAAGCTTTTAACCTGATGATGGACTGATTAGTCCGAAAACGATTCTTTTGTACTAATGATGTACCCACTTTAAGTCCAACTTGGATCTTTTTTAGAAAATTTTAATAAATTATATACATACCATCTACCTACAAGAGAAGATTTTTACTACCTTAGTAATTTTAAAAAATAAAGAGATTTCTATTTTCGATCCCAATCATTATGTATTCTAAATTATTTTGCAAGTAATTAGTACATATTCCAAATAACCATAATTCAAGTTGCATTTTTTATAAATCAAGAACGGAGTCAACAAAGTGCCACATCAGGTTTTATTATATTTTGGGGAATTGGTTTACATACATAAAAACTGTAAGTGATCTAGTTGAAATGGAACCCGTCTATCATCGATTTTAATTTCTTATACTTGAGTAACTTGAGACTCTGGTCTGTTAATGTTCATGATCATATTATGAATGCCGAAAGAATCTCCGTATTATGTTATGTAATTTTTAAACAATACATAATTATTAGGAAGTATAAATGAATTAAAATGTATTATAAACGAACGTATTAAAAATACTACTGAAATATTTTTGATGGTAATAGAAATAAAAGATAAATAATTGTCTTATCAAATTTATTTGTAGTTTATAAGAGCATTTTGATATTTTTTTAAACTCGGTAGGTCCAAGATGCATTTCGGTAGGTCGGTAGATATTTTATCAAATTTGGTAAGTATACCGAAAAATTGGTAGAAGGAACATAACTTTTGAGAATTTCCCACGAGTGACGAACCAGAGTATCTTCCCCCAATTTTAGGATAATTTGATTAATTTGAAAGAGTTTGGGAAAATTTTTATAAGTTGAAATGGTTGGGGAATTTTTTGGTAGGAAAATTGGGCAAACGAAAGTGCAATATAAATGTAGACTTTTAACCTATTGGGTATTGGCTATTATGTAATTAAAAAAAACCCAATACCGGTTTGTGGAATAACCGGTATTTTAGACCCGTTATAACCGTCGCAGGTTAAACCGTACGTGAAAAAACCGGTATAACCGAAAACAGGTTTTTTGTTAACAACCGCCATCCCTACAGGCAATGATATACTTGGGAAATATAAATGAAACGATAAACATGAAAAACGTGTTGCAATAATGATGTCACAGAAAGGAAAAAATGCTCTATTACAATGGGAGGCAACATCTGAAAGAATTATGTGGGAGAAATTCAAGGCAAAATACTACTACAACATATTAGTAATCAACGTTTACGTACCCATAAACGAAAGCAATGAGGAAGACAAGGATGAGTTTTATGAGCTGCTCTAAGCAACCCACGACAATGTAAATAATAAATACAAAAGAGACATAAAAATAGTACATAATTGGAGATATGAACGCAAAAATAGAGAATAATAACATAGGACATAAATCAGTTATGGGAAAGGAAGGATTAGGAGAAAGAGATGATAATGGAAGTCGACTAATACAGTTTTGTGAACAAAACGAGATTTTAATAGGTGCAGGTGCAGGTGCAAATATGTTTAAACAAAAAAATATACAGAAAGAAAAGTGGAGGTCTGCAGGAGGTAGATACAGTTGGCTACAAGATGTTAGGAGTCTACGAGGAGCAGATGTGGGATCAGACAACATGCGAGTAACGGCTAAAATAAAGATGAAATTAGCCAAAGACAAAAACCGGAAAGTAAAGACAAGAAGAAGATGTCGAATGTCGAAGCTCTTAAACAAGAAAACACAAGAATCGAATTCACAGAAAGACTGAAACTAAACCGAACAGCAGTGTCCCAACATGAGGAAACAGTGAAAAAAATATGGAAGAACTTCAAGGACATTATGCAAAAACTGCAAACGAAATTATAGGGATGAAAAGAAGAGAAAAGAAATGGATAACCGGAGACACATTGTACTCCAGGGAAATAAGGCAAAAATATACGTTCGGAACACTTGACCAGCCAGGTTGCAAATGGATTTTTTGGATACTATATACCTATTACATTATAAATACAAAAATGCCCGTTACAGTTCGGACGATAAATTTATTTATTAACAAATAAGGGTCAAAAATGGCAGTTTTCTCGTTTAAGGCCGGCCATTGGTAATGTTATAAGTATAGCCGATCCCATCACCTTTATAAAGTACACCACTCATAATCTAGAGCATATATGTATACCGAAAAATGCTTAACCTACTAACAATATATGTCGCTAGTTCCAGCCATATTTTTGTTATCCTACGTGTTGTGTATTGTTTATAAAAAAATGTGAAAGTTTTGCTTTTTTCTCAATAAATATAAGAGCGTTTATATCTAAATTACTTAAGTATTTAAATGAATTTCATGATAAAATTCCGTTTAGCACTACAGTAGAAGTAATGGAAGGATATAACGTTAAAAAAATGTGAATTAATAAAGTACTTTTTGCGTGGTGTACTTTTAAAATCAATTTCTGAAATTAATAGAAATTGGCATGTGAAACGTAAATATTCGACATATAATACGAATACAGTATAGGAATCTGTAAGAATCTAAGCTCTGTTAATGTAGCCATTATGTATAAGATGGCGCTACGAAAAATATTATATACATGTGCAAAATTCAGGAGCGGTATGGCCCGTTTGAAACTTTCCTTTGGAAATTTCGGTACTGTATAGAGAGTAATACCGTTTTGAGGGATGCGGGTGGTTCATTATTGCGTACTTGGAATAATATCAGGGCCCCGTAACCGGGCGTGCAACGCGTGCGGTGCACGCGTGCGTAACCCCAATGGGGCGCCAAACCGAAGGATTGGTAAATAAGAAATATTTATTTTAAATGAGATAATCATTTTTTATATACAATTTTATTTATTTCATGAACAGCTAGAGAAATCTCAAAAATCAAATATTGTGTTATTACTGAAAAAATTATTATTATTCCCGTCCTGAAATGTTGAACGTACTCCGTCTAAAATATATTACATTTTATTGTCCCTTCCTAATTTTTTTCTTTGAAGTATGTAGATAGATTGAATTACGCTTGCCATATGAAAATCAAACATCAAATCACACTCCTTGACGACTAGAAACATAAATTAGTACCCATAACGCAACTTAGCAGTTTTACTCCTATAAAGTGAATCTTTTACTCTAATGATAATTACCCTTAAGTAAACACATACTCTATGAATTATGATTATGTATTTAACTTGGGTATTACCTTTTCCCGTAAAATTAATAATGTATTAATAATAATTAAAATTAATAATTAATAAAATTAATATGAAACCATATGGTTGCTAGTTATGCAGACACCCTATATAAAATTTGTTTGAAAACTTTGATATAACAAAATATTATTGTTTATTTACTTGAATGTATATTTTTAATTTAATACACAGGGTGCTTCATTCATGTTGCAAAAAAATTTAAGGGGAAAGACGCAAAATGTCGCCTCTCAAAATTTTCCTGTGTTTTAAATGTGTTCATTTTTTTCGAATACTGAGAAAACTAATAAGTATTTTTAAAAAAATTAAACGCAGAATGAAAGAAAACGTTATTGCCGAGGGCCGACAGTCCCTTAGAATAAATAAAAAGTTTCTTTTGAATTAAATATTTGCAATTCACTAAATTTTCTCTGTTTTCACTAAGTTTTCAGGAGAAGTTTTTTCAGGAGAAGAATAGGAGAAGTTTTAATTGTAGGACAGTTTAAAAATTTGGAACGTCAGATTACGAAAACGCTCCATGTATTTTTTCGAACAGAACTTCCAATTGATTTGTTACTGTTTAAACTCTCATGCAAAAATCATATTGCTATTTATCAAAAATATAATTCCTGCCATTTGACATGTTCTTCGTGTTAAACTTATTAAAATGCCCAGTTGGTGATAATACCAGTCTGATTTTTGCATAAGAGTTTAATGAAATCGTAACAAATCAGTTGGAAGTTCTGTCAGACAAAATACATGGAACGTTTTCGTAGTCTGATGTTCCAAATTTTTAACCTGTTCCACAATTAAAGCTTCGCCTGTTTCAGTGTTCCCGTACATCAAAGTTTGTCCGACTAGACACAGTTAAGTTAAAAATTTTCAGCTTGTTATTAATCAACTTCTTTTTTGTACGCGAGATCCAAGCCTATAATTCAAATTTAACTTATAAATAAGTGATTTTTACTCAGGTCAGCCGTTATGATGAAACATTTTATTTTAGGGAATATAGTATGGTATAGTTAGACCCATACCCAGACATCCAAAGTGAAAGTTATCCTCCAACACCAAATTGTTCTATATGGTCCACATAATGTTCAGAAAAAAGTCACACCATTTTGAGCGTCGGGTTTGGGGGGGAGAGGGGGGAGAAATCGGTAAATTCGTAGTTTTTTACGTTTTTCGTCAATATTTCTAAAACTATGCGATTTAGCATGAACAACCTTCTATACAAAATTGTTCTACATTAAATTTGAAACAAAAAAGGTCCTATGCATAACCCTTCTAAAATGAACGGTTCCAAAGTTACGGAGGTAGTATGTTATAATTGGTCCAAAAAAGGCCTAACCCAGACATCCGAAGTAAAAGTTTTCCTGCAACACCAAATTGTTCTATATGGTCCACATATGAGTGATCGCGTCTAACCTTAATTTATACCGTTTTTTTTTAGTTGTTATATGCATGTTTATCCGATTTTTTTGCCGGTACGGCGAGCTCTATTTCAAAAATCTTCTAGTTTCCTCCAAATAATATTTTTTCTAGATTTTTTGTGATATTCTAAATAAAATAAGTTTCTTGACATTTTTCTCCAAAGTTAATGGTTTTAAAGTTATAAGCGATTTAAATCCGAAAAATGCCAAAACGCATTTTTGGATTTTAAATCGCTTATAACTTTAAAACTGTTAACTTTCGAGAAAAATGTCAAGAAACTTATTTTATTTAAAATGTCCCAAAAAATCTAGAAAAAATATTTTTTGGAGGAAAACTGGAGATTTTTTAAATAGAGCGCGCCGCACCGACAAAAAAATCGGATGGACATGTATATTTAACAATTAAAACACGACGGTTTAAATTAGGGTTAGACACAATCACTCTTTAGAATCTTCAAGCTGAATGTTTAAACTTCAATTTAAGAATCTGGCAACCTCAAAAGTTCTAATTTAAATATGAGTTTTTAGGCCTCGTAAATGAGTATTTTCGCACTTTTCAGATTTTAAATCGCCTATAACTCGAAAACTATCAATTTTTGAAAAAAATTACAAGATACCTTTCTTGTTTAGAATGACCCACTAAACTTAAAAATATATGTTCCGGGGCAAAAAAACGTGATCTTTTCTATTTGTTTATAAAAATTGTTTAAACAGTTTCTGCCCAAAAATTCCGCCCGGCACCCTTCAGATTTGTTTAGAGGGGACATGTTTGAATAGGAATCCACAAAGAAACCGAATCAGAAATTTCCCAGACGGGAGCGGTCTCACCACATGGACTAAAATAGATTTCTCCAATACTTTTGGTTTAGATTTTACCACGAGATACGAGCACAGTATTTATCCAAGTAAAATTTTCAGCGAGACCCCGTCCTTAAACCGCCTACTAAAAATTAAAAGTTCGCACCTGATATATAAAACGATTTCGAGTCATCTTAGCGAGGCCGCACCTGCATACTCTCTGTACTTAACTAAACTATCGACTCACTAAAAATTCTGCCGTTTGCGGCCTCGCTTAGATATCTATTGCGTTATTTCTCCGATAGAGGCAGCATCTCTCGGGAAAGAATCTTTTCTCTCTGTTGCGCCGGCATTTGGGGACCTCTCTTTCATACAACGGCCGGCCTTAAATCGCTACAGGTTAAAATAAGTAATTAAATATCTTGCCTACAGTATTCATTTCTAGTAGATAAACAAGGTTTAAAATGGCAGTTTTTGAATTTTGGTGCGATCATTTGTTGCTTCGGAAATTGCAAAATAAAACTTAAATTTAGAAAATAAAAAATGATCTATAACTTTTGCAAAAATAAACTTAAGACTGATATTACATGAAAAATTGGGTCAAACAGTCCATGTCGAGTCCAGATAATACACAAAAAATTTCAAGGCGATTCGTCAATTAGTTTACATTTTATTCAATTTGTTTATAAAAAAAAGCCTTTTCTTTGCAATGACGAAGCATGCTTTTCTTCATAAAATAATAATGATACAGCAATTTTGTAGAAACCACATGAAAAAAGAATGCTTATGTTTTCAAAGTTTTTAAAAAAATAATAAAAGTCATTTTTATCATTCCGAAAATATTTTAGTAAAGTAGAGTCATTTTTGGCTTATAAACAATTTGAATAACTTTGTTAGTATTGACTGCAAACTAAATTAATCGACGTTAGGATTTAAAAAGCTGGTACTTTTACATTATTATTATATTATCGGTTTACAACGCTCTCCGTCTTCCGATACCCGTTCGCCATTCCTCTCTGTCCGCACATTGATCTACTTGCAGACCTCTTTCATCCATGGCTTTGTTTATTCCTGCCTGCCAACTTTTCCTCGGTCTACCTCTTCTTCTTCTATCTTGCGGTTTTTAGTTTTTCACTTGTTTCGAGATTCTATCTTCATGCATTCTTTGTACGTGACCAAACCATCGTAGTTGTATTGCGTTGATTTCGTCATTTATTGTATGTGTGACCTTCATTATTTCTCGTATCTGTTCATTGGTGCCATGTTCTATTCTTGATCTTCCTACAACTTTTCTCCAGAAATCCATGTCGGTGACCTCTAACATTCGTTTTGATTTTTCCTTCATATGGCATACTTCGCAGCTGTATGTATAATGCTTTTCACTACGGCGTTACAGATCTTTTTCTTGTTTTGGTTGTTTATCTGCTTGTCCCAGAGTACTGAGTTTAGAAGCCTAATTGCTTTCCTGCCCTGAGTATTTCGTTCTTTAATGGCTCCGTCCAGTGTTCCATCATTGTTCCATACTGATTGTTTCTCCTCCTTCTAGTATCAAGTCCTGCTGCGTTTCACCGATATTCATATATTTGGTTTTTCCTATGTTGATCTCTAGTCCCCATCTCCTGTATTTCTCTATTAGCTTTCTTGTCAAGTAACAAATATCATCGTAGTCTTGTGCTATTAATATTTGGTCGTCTGCGAAACAAAGAGTATAATAGTGTATGGTCATTTAGTGGGAGTCCCATGTTCTTGCATTTCCGTTTCCAATTTTTAAGAGCTTGTTCCAAATATATTTTAAAAAGTGTTGGAGAGAGGCAGCATCCTTGTTTGAGCCCTTTATTTGTCAGAAATCCTTCGGTGAGTTTGTTTCCTTGTTTAATTCTCGTGGTCGTGTTGTTACAAAAATTTTTAATTATTTTTATGCTTTCTATGTTTATATTTGTATTCTCCATTGCCTCCCATAACTTTACCAAAGGTACACTGTCGTATGCCTTTTTAGATCAATATATACGAAATGAATTTCTTGGTTGATCGCTGTTTTCTTTTCCATGACTTGTGCGATTGCAAAAAGGTGATCAATTGTAGGTCTTCCGGCTCTAAAATCTGCTTGTTCTTCTGCTTCCATTTCCTTGTATTCGTCTTCTATTCGGTTTTTAAGATCCTTCCGTATATTTTGCTGATTGTTGGTGTAACGGAAACACCCCTGTAGTTATAACATTGTTTCCGATGTGTACTTTTACATAAATGTTAAAGAAAAACTTTTGCCTTGATTAATTACGGTCAAAGTTAGCCACTTTTTTTTATTTAATTCACAGCTAGTTTGTTTATAACAATTAAGAAACCTAACTAGTCTAGTGCTATTTTGAAGTTCAAGGTAGGTATGTATATAGTTTATGATGTGTAAAAGTTTGAGTTAACTTGAACAGAGTGGTTAATAAATCTTTAAAAATGACGTCCTAACGAAATCGACTTGTGGTCGGTGAGGGGAATTATTAAAATCCGTGCACTCAAATAATGAAATTTATTTTTCAAAGATATGTTGCGCTTAATATCTCCGGAGCTTTTTGATGGATTTTGATCATTATTTTTTTTTATTTATATATACTTGTAGTCTTGTAGAGTATGTTATGTACACATATACCCACTTAACAATACAAAATCTTATGGAGCTCCCTCTTATCACTCAGGGATATGAAAAATAAATTACGACCGATTCTAAGACCTACCGAGTATACATAGTAATTTCATAAAAATCGGTCAAGCGGTATCGGAGGAGTACGGCAATTCCCACTACGACAGGAGAATTCTATACATGTAATTAAATAAATGGCTATTAAAAAATAGGGGTTGGTGATAGAAGGATGAAAATTACGGGTTGTATATATTTTTTAATGGTACATAATATAAAATTAAAGTAGACAATTTTCTCAAAAACAATAAAAAGTGACAGGGGGCAACCCCCCGTATAACTTATGGGGCATAAATAATAGATTACAACCTATTTTCACTCCTATAGAATATACGTGTAAAATTTCATAAAAATTAGTCAAGCCGTTTCGGAGAAATATGATAACTAACACTGTTATAGGAGAATTTTATCTAGAAGTAACTGTGAATTAAACAATAAAAGTGGCTAACTTTGCTCGTAATTAACCTAGGCGAAAAGTTTTTTTGAAAATTCGTGTAAAATATTAGCTTTTCAAATCCCAAAGTAGATTTAGTCTGCAGTCAATATGTTAATATGGTTATTTAAATTGTCTATAAGCCAAAAATGATTCTACTTTAGTCAAATGTTTCAGAATGGTAAAAATGACATCTTATTAATTTTTTAAAAATATAAGTATTCTTTTTTCCTGTGGTTTCCGCAGAATTGCTGTATCATTATTATTTTTTGAACAACAACATTGCAAAAAAACTCTTTGTGATAAACAAATCGAATAAAATGTAACTTATTGACAAATCGTCTTGAAATTTTTTGTGTATTATGCGGACTGTTTGACTTAACTTTTCATGCAATATCAAAGTCTTAATTAAGTTCATTTTTGCAAAAGTTATAGCAATTTTTTTATTTTCGAAATTTAGTTTTATTTTGCAATTTCCGCAGTAACAAATGATCGGATCAAAATTCAAAAAACTTCCATTTTAAACCTTTGCTTATCTACTACAAGCTGAATAATCTAAATAAGATATTTAATTACCTTATTTTTTACCTGTAGCGATTTAAACGAAAAAACCGTCATATTTGACCCTTATTTATTTGTTAATATGTAACTAAAATTCTCGTCCGAACTGTGACGGGCATTGTTGTATTTATAATGTAGTAGGTATATAGTTTATAAAAATATATATAGTTTATTTGCAAACTGGCTGGTCAAGCGTACCGACAAAAACCTTACTTCTCTGGGCTATTGCAACTAAGAGAAGAAAGAAAGAAACTTAAGAAAGAAATGTTACAAAAAGAAGCAACCGAAGAAGGAAAAGCAGTAGAAAGGAAATACAAAGAAAAATATAGCGGCTAAAAAGCAAGCCAGAAAAGACAAGAGAAACTATGTAAATGATATGATAAAAATGTCAGAAAAAGCTGCGCAAGAAAACGACCTGAAAATACAGTACAATATCATCCGAAATTTGACAGGGAAAACACTAAACAGCAATAAACAAATTAAAGATAAACAAGGAAATATAATTAAATCAGAACATAAAATAATACAAAGATGAAAAGAACACTGCGAGGAAATATTCTCCAAACACCAGATATAGACGAACATAATGTAATACAGGAATTAGACATTCTTCTTTTTCTTTTGGCATCATAACCCTGGATGGGTCTTTGCCTGTCTGGCTATGTCCTTCCATTCAGGTCTCTCTTGGGCCCTTCTCCTCCATTGTCTTATATTCATGGTTTTCAGGTCGTCTTTCACGTCATCCAACCATCTCGTCCTGGGCCTTTCCTTTTTTCGCTTTCCTACTGGCTTCCACTGTAACATCTTCTTTGCCGTGTTCGTGTCTTCTTGTCGCTGAACATGTCCCAGCCATGACAGTCTTTGACTTTTCACAAATCTTAAAATGTCATACCCTTCATTCAGATCATTAACCTCGTCATTTCTCCTGATTCTCCATGTGCCGTCTTCCTCTTGCACCGGGCCTCCAGGCCATATACTTTTCTTAGGAATTAGACATTAGTACCGTTGAAATTGCAAAAGAAGAAATACAAAACACACTGAATCAACTAAAAAATGGCAAAGCCGCTGAAAGCGACAACCTACTGATACATCTAATAAAGGCGGATGCAAACGAATCAGTAGAAATGGGCACAAACTTTTTAACAAGATATGGGCCGATGAGGATCTCCCACAGGAATGGAACGAGCGTGTAACCATTAAGATACCAAAAAAGGGCGATTTAAATAAATGCGAGAATTGGCGAGCAATAACACTGCTAAGTGCCACATTCAAAATAATGTCAAGTATCATATTGAATAGACTGAAGCCAGAACTAGACAAGAAACTAAGACTAAGAAGCAACCAAGCAGGCTTCCGCGCAAAACGGTCCACTATCGACCACAATTTGTACTCTATCTGTACCTCTGTATCTTGTACCTGTACCGCTGTATCTCTCGTACTCTAAAATTATCTTGGAACAAGCTCGTGAATGGCAAAAAATATAAACATAATGTTTACTTTGACTTTGACTTTGAAAAGGCCTTCGATAGTATAAACAGAGAACAATTGTGGAAGATTCTAAAACTATACGAACTACCGATAAAATACATCAACTTAATCAGACTATTTTGCAAGGAATATAGAGCCAGACTAGAACATGCGGGAAAAATGGTAGTAGATATAGCTATACAAAGCGGAGTTAAACAAGGATGTGTGCTATTCCCGACATTATTTCTAATAATAACGGACTCGATCATGCAGAAAGTAAGCGATAATAAAACAGGTATTAGATGGAAATTGCATGACTACTCGGAGGATTTGGAGTTCGCAGATGACATTTGTCTCCTAACCGAACATAGCAGCTATAAGCAAAAGAAGATCGATAAGCTTGCAAAATACTCCAAGGTAATGGGCCTGAAGAGAAAGACAAAAAACAAAACTTTAAAATAACAGCAACCAAGAAACTAAAATTAAAATACAAGGAAGACAAATACAGGAGGTAGATAACTTTACATATCTGGGACCAATCATGGAAAAAAAGGCACTAGTAGGTCAGTTGTAGAAAAAAGGATAGTAAAGGCATCATATGCACTCATTATATAATTATATAATGCATTAAGGAAAATCTGAAACACACGCGATATATCAGAATTAACCAAAATCAAAATATTTAACAGCTGTATTAATACTATATACTAATATTGTTGTATGGCGCAGAATCTTAGAGACAGGAAGAGACAACTAGCAAAAAATTACAAACCTTTATAAATAAATCGTTGAGGAAAATCCTAAAAATATACTGGCCGGATAAAATAACAAACACAGATCTACAGACAAGAACAAAACAAGAAAAAATAACAGTCACGATTAAAAGAAGGAAATATAAATGGATTATACATACTCTGAAGGAGGATTGAAATAATATAACCAAACAAGCACTCGAATACCAACCAGACGAAAGAACAAGGGGAGGAAGACCTTATAATAGCTGGAGAAGAACTATAAAAAGAGATCATGAGAGAATTGGCCTGATATGGAGAGAAGTCAAAGAGAGAGCGAGAAACAGAGGGGAATGGATAATATTTGTATAGCAAATTTCAAAAGAATACAACAGAAAAGGATGTCCTGATCCTGTGAATTAGCCGTCTTTGATTTTTGGCTAAGAAACGCAAGAACGCTCAATACTTCATAAGGAGGGAAGGCGTTACAGGGAGAGATAGAGAGAGAGAGAGGGAGAAACAATACCGATTATTTATCAAAATAAAATTTAATAATAAACCTAATCTAACCTATCGAAAGGCTCATTTAACAACTCCTAACTTTAAAAAATAAACATTTATCAAGGGTATATTATGGTATTACATAATCTTCTTTCATCGAAATAAAATAAAAAATTTGAAAGTTTAGAAAATACATCATTCATAACTACACCCAAGAAACAAGTTTTTCTAACCTGATTTTATAGTATAAAAACGACGAAAACAAACAATTTACAGCAAATCCTTATCGTATATCC
The DNA here is from genome assembly GCF_917563875.1 of Diabrotica virgifera virgifera. Lineage (NCBI taxonomy): Eukaryota > Metazoa > Arthropoda > Insecta > Coleoptera > Chrysomelidae > Diabrotica > Diabrotica virgifera. The sequence continues at coordinate 156,174,647 of NC_065446.1, read as the reverse complement.
GAGAAAAACCGCCTAGTTGGCAAAAGTTATAAATAGAATTTGTCTGGGTTCTTCAACTAAATTCTCACATAAACACGACCAAGGTTAAATATTTTTACTTGATACCATAAGCACATTGTTGCCAGTATAACGGATGCCAAAGCGAGCGCAAACTGTATGGAATTATTCTTGTTAATATACACGCTGTATATTGGTCGGAAGTCACGAAGAGTCAAAACTATACAGAAGCCACGAAGGACGCAAATGCAATATATATATATATATATATATATATATATATATATATATATATATATATATATATATATATATATATATATATATATTTATTTTTAGCATCTTATGACGTCCCCCCATGTTAAACCGTAGTCTCTCGTGGCTTCCAGGTCTTCGTGAACTCCGATATACGGTTGCCACGAGGACTTTCCCTAAAATGTATCGCAAATGAAAGGTACCACTTCCTACAATGCTTACACAAAATATTGGCCGGACGTCCTCAGTCACGTTATCTGTATAATAATATACACATTACTTGGAGCAATTGCCGTCAGGCGCGCCATGTTCGCTTGCTGTATATCTAAAATCACTTTAACGGTTTTGATGGCCTCCAAATATATATTTATTCAGTTTGCGGTTGTAGTGGTCTCCGTATATTTGAGTTTATGTCCTCATGGCTTCCACTGCGCTGTTGTCACCTCAAATGTTGGAATTTAGACTTCGGATATTTTTATAATTGATTATTGTAGTATGTTGAAAAAAATATTGTTGTGATATATTAATGATATTTTTTTGTATAATTAACAATGTATTTTTTTTCACTGCAAAAATAAAAAATTAAAAAGTATGTTCATTAAAATTGATGAATTTATCATAACCAGTTGCCGAATCTGCTGGTCTAATTGCTCAATTGTAACATATTATAGAAGTGTTAAAATTGAATTCTTAATTTTTTTATTACAAAACTTTTACCTCGACAGCGTAGGGTACAAGAGGACGGCTTAAGTAAAGTAAGTACAAAATTTTTAATAATATAATTTGTTCAACTAATAGGTGCAAAGGTGTCTGGAAAATAATAAAAATGTTTAAAACATTCCTTACTTATTTCATACACTCAATGTATTTTTTTATGTAAGGATATAGAAAATAATATTTTGAAAAATATTTAAAATATAGTAGTAAGTCTTAAATTTCACATTACATAAAGTAGTTAAGTCTGCTAGTCTACAAAATTAAAAACAAATAGAATACATACTTAAAAAAAATTAAAGTACTCATGCCATACCAAACGAACTACATTCTTACATATTTTAAAAAGAAAAATCTTTAATTTTGCCCAACCCGACTAAACTATCGGCAGGTAAGAAGTCTGCAGTATGCGGGGGCCCTACTGTTGAAATAGATTAGAAAATTAAAATAAACTTATCTACCATTATGAAATTCTAATTTGACACAAAAAACTGTATCCTGGATTAAGAACAAGTGTGCAGAATACTCTCGTGAATTAAGAAGCGTTTCTACTGTAGGGTGACCATATCATAAATTTGAAAAAAACGGGACACATCCAAGCAGCAGTAGCGCACCTATAATTTTTCTCTGGGGGGAAGGGGGTTGGCTTGGGCATCGAAATTTTTTTCTATATTTTGTGAAAGACAAGTTACATTTTCCTGATATTATTTATATATTTTTCATATGCCCTGGGGGAAAGGGGGTTTAACTCCCAACCCCCCCCCCCCTGGGTGCGCTACTGCCAAGAAGGGTTTGGAGCGATAATACACAAACAGGGATTGAAACACCGTCTTTTAGCTAATTTGGAACCTATAAATCCTTTTCAATTTTAAATGTGTAATTTACGTACGATCAAGACTGCGAAACGCAGAAAACTAAAAAACTACGCTAGAATGACGTGGATAAACAACCAATCCGTCAAAACAAAACAGGGAAGAATAAAAAATAGCGAGAAACACAGCAAACTCAACAAACAAAAAGAAGAAAAGTGACGAGTTTCGCTGGAGGACATTAAAAAAGACAGAAAACCATCAAATATAACAATTTTACAAAAAAGTCAGATAAAAAAATACGTCCAGCATTAAAACAAGAGTACTAAAAAACAAAAAAAAAAAAGAGAAACCCTGTTTGAAGACAAACAGATCGGCAGAATATGAGAAGAATATTACGAAAAAATGCTATTCGGTATGAAGGAAACAGATGAAGAAGAACAAGATAACAACGAAGTAGAAATTTTCACAGAAGAAAACGTACAAAAACAAATATTAAAAACATAGAAAACGGAAAAGCAGCAGAAGATAATGAAATAACAGTGGAAAAAAATACAGAGGAATAGAATTACATAAGGAAATAAACCAGCTAATACAACAAAAAATATGAACAAAACAGACTACCAGCCGATTGGAACGCAGATATTATAGTAGGTACCTATATACAGTAAAACCCCGCAAATCCTAACTAATTGGGGGGGCAGCCTGTTCGGATTCCGAAAAGGTCGGATTATCCGAAAGTTAGCCTAACTAATAATTGAAAGTTTACTTTGTCGTTTTGAGTCGCTGTGCCTGTCTCTCTCCCTCTTCCACCCATCTCAGATTGATGTCACTGATGCAGAGCCAGTGTCATCATTTGTGCTTAGTCGTTAACTCCATGGCTTGATTTCTAATTTGAATAAGCTCCATTTTTCCCCGTTCCCCTATACAAGATGGATCAGAAAACTAAGAAGAAAGTGTAATTACAGAATGGATTGAAGCTGACGACAAAGGGAGCGAAGAATTTACGGATGAATACATTGTAGACTTGGTTCAACCTCAAGGCAACCCTAATGACTAATGAAGATGAAGAAAGCGAGGAAGAAGCTTCCCTGTCATATTGAGTGTCACACGCAGATGCCACTAAAGCTCTGGGTGTGGCTCTACGTTACGTGGAGCATAACTCTGCTGCATTACCAGTAGATGTAATGTTTATGTGTAAATAGAATTAGAATTAAACAATGGTTTCGAATTCACCTCTATAAGTTGCAAGTTGGGAGGGTCAGGTAGTAAAAAAGTTACGAATTGGCCGGCGTACATTTTGATTTGAAAAAGTTTGTCATTAAGAGTTACGAGTTGGCGCGTGTCCATTGGAAGAAGGAGAATGTCACGGTTAAAGAATTTAAGGGACTGGTTTAGATGCAGTTCTATAGAACTCTTTAGAGCAGAGGTGGATAGATTAAAGATAGTGATGATGATATCCAACCTCCGATTAGGAGACGGCACTTGAAGAAGAAGAAGATATTAGATTTTACTGATTATGCCGCCCCCTTGTGATGCCGCCTGATGCGGCTGCCTCACCGCATCATAGAACGGCACGGCCCTGAAAATTACAGTCTTTTCGTTTAAGTCGCTACAGGTAAAAATAAGTAATTAAATATCTTATATCAGATAGAGTATTCATTTTTAGTAGATGAACAAAGGTTTAAAATGGCAGTTTTTGAATTTTGGTACGATTATTTGTTGCTTCGGAAGTTGCAAAAATAAACTTTTGCAAAAATAAACTTAAGACTGATATTACATGAAAAATTGGGTCAAACAGTCCATGTTCAGTCCAGATATAACAAAAAATTTCAAGGTGATTCGTCAACTAGTTTACATTTTATTCAATTTGTTTAATAAAAAATCCTTTTCTTTGCAATGATAAAGCATGATTTTCTTCATAAAATAATAATGATACAGCAATTTTGTGGAAACTACATGAAAGAAGAATACTTATGTTTTCAAAGTTTTTAAAAAAATAATAAAAACTCATTTTTATCATTCCGAAAATATTTTAGTAAAGTAGAGTCATTTTTGGCTTATAAACAATTTGAATAACTTTGTTAGTATTGACTGCAAACTAAATTAATCGACTAACGGATGGAAAAAACCTACCGGTTATAACCTAAACCCAGTTTTTTTAATTCGAAACAACCGGTAAAACCGGTTGTTTTTTTGTCCCGGTTATAACCGGTTTTTTTCTTTTTAAAGTAATAACCATTGAAAAACCGAATAAGTTGCCAGTGGAAAAAAATTAATTTAGAGAAAAATGAAGAAATTTCTATATATTTTCGATCTTAATCATATAATATTATAAATAATAAATGCGAAGTAATTAACCCAAACAACCATAATTCAACTTTTATTTACTAATAGAGAACTGGACGAAAGTGTCACATCAGCTTTTATGAAACAATTTTGAGAATAGTTATTTAGATTAATAAATGTTTCAAAGACTGGTGAAATGGTGCATGTGATGATAATATTTACATAAAAGTATGTGATCTGCTTGAAATCGATATTCCAACCATCATCAGCTAAAAAATTGTTTATACTTGAGTACTTGAGACTTGAGACTCTTGTATAATGTGAATACCGAAATACGATTAGGAATCTCCATTATGTAATTTTTAAACAATTAATAATTCTTACGAAATAAATGGTAGGTATTATACAAACGTATTAAAAAATATTACCTACTGAAATTTTTTGATGGCAATAGAGAAGTAAATACTGAATTGGTTTATCGAATTTATTTTGTAAAATACCTATAAGTCATTTGGACATTTTTTAAAACTTGATAGATCCAAGGGACATTTTGATAGATCGATAGGACCATCACTTTTGGGAATATCCCAATTATTGACAACGCAATATACGCCGACGCCGTCTACAACGAGCGACGAATCAGAGATTGGGGTACTCTGGCCCATTTTTAGGGTAACATGAAAGCGCCTGGGAAAATTTTTATAGGTTGAATTGGTTGGGGAATTTTTCGGGAGGAAAATTGAGCAAACTAAAGTGCAATATAAATGTAACATTAAAACTTATTGAGTATTTGCTTTTGATTAAAAAAAAAACCGAAAACCTGTTTTTGGAACAACCGATTTTTTGACCGGTTATAACCGCCAGGTTAAACCGTAAGTTAAAAAAACCGGTATAACCAAAAACCGGTTTTTTGTTCAACAAGCGCCATCCCTAGACTTTAGGATTTAAAAAGCTGGTACTTTTACATTATTATTATATTACCGGTTTATAACGTTCTTCGTCTTCCGATACCCGTTCGCCATTCCTCTCTGTCCGTACATTGATCTACTTGCAGACCTCTTTCATCCATGGCTGTGTTTATTCCTGCCTGCCAACTTTTCCTCGGTCTACCTCATCTTCTTCTATCTTGCAGTTTCCATTTTTGCCCTTGTTTTGGGATTCTGTCTTCATGCATTCTTTATACGTGACCAAACCATCGTAGTTGTATTTCGTTGGTTTCGTCATTTATTGTATGTGTGACCTTCATTATTTCTCGTATCCGTTCATTGGTGACATGTTCTCTTCTTGATCTTCCTGCAGCCCTTCTCCAGAAATCCATTTCGGTGACCTCTAACATTCGTTTTGATTTTTCCTTCATATGCCATACTTCGCAGCTGTATGTTATAATGCTTTTCACTACGGCGTTATAGATCTTTTTCTTGTTTTGGTTGTTTACCTGCTTGTCCCAGAGTACTGAGTTTAGGAGCCTAATTGCTTTCCTGCCCTGAATGTTTCGTTCTTTAACGGCTCCGTCTAGTGTTCCATCATTCGTGATTTTCATATTCATACCCAGGTATTTATATTCGTTACATTTACTGATTGTTTCTCCTCCTTCTATAGTCGAGGAAATGAAGCATTTTGACTCGCAATTTTTTCGTCCAGCATGGATTTACTTGAAATTTTCACAGAAGGTAGGGCGTAGGGAATAGGCCAAGGATCATTTTCTATATCATGCCGCTGTACGCTAAAAGCTTGGGGTGGTTGCCACCCCATCTCGGGGACGGGAAATTTTTATTGCATTTTAACCATGTAAATCGATGTAAAAAGTAATTCTAAGAAATGTTTTTTACATTTTCTTCGTAAAACTAATATTTTTCGAGTTATTCGCGCTTGAAAGTAACAGTTTTTCGACGAAAAAATCGACTTTTTTAGAGGGTTTTTTGAGAATACCTCGAAAAATATGCATTTTATCAAAAAATACTGTAGATATGAAAAATTTATCTTTTAGTAACACAAATTACCCCTGTAGTTATCACATTGTTTTCGATGTGTACTTTTACATAAATGTTAAAAAAAACTTTTACCTTGATTAATTACGGTCAAAGTTAGGCACTTTTTTTATTTAATTCACAGCTAGTTCCTTTATAACAATTAAGAAACCTAACTAGCGCTATTTTAAAGTTCAAGGTATGTATATAGTTTATGTGTAAAAGTTTGAGTAAACTTGAACAGAGTTGTTAATATATCTTTAAAAATGACGTCCTAACGAAATCGACTCGTGGTCTGTGGAGCGGAATTATTAAAATCCGTGCACTCAAAAAATGAAATTAACTTTTCAAAGATATGTTGCGCTTAATATCTCCGGAGTTTGTTGATGGACTTTGATCATTATTTTTTAAATTTATATATACCTGTAGTTTTGTAGAGTATGTTATGTACACATATACCCACCTAACAATACAAAATGTTATGTATACATATACAAGTATATGTATACATACATAATTTCATAAAAATCGTTCAAGCGGTATCGAAGGATTATGGCAACTAACATTACGACAGGAGAATTTTATAGATGTAAATAAATAGATAACTATTAAAAAATAGGGGTTGGTGGTAGAAAGGTGAAAATTAAGGGTTGTATATATTTTTAATGGTACATAATATAAAATGAAGGTAGACAATTTTCTCCAAAACAATACAAAAGTGGCAGGGGGCAACCCCCCTTATAACGTATGGGTGTAAATAATAGATTACCACCTATTTTCAGTCCTACAGAATATACGTGTAAAATTTCATAAAAATCGGTCAAGCCGTTTCGGAGGAATATGATAACTAACACTGTTACAGGAGAATTTTATGTACATAGAAGTAACTGTGAATTAAATAAGTAATAAAAGTGGTTAACTTTGCTCGTAATTAACCTAGGCGAAAAGTTTTTTTTTGAAAATTCGTGTAAAAATATCAGCTTTTCAAATCCCAACGCAGATTTAGTCAATATGTTAATATGGTTATTAAAATTGTTTAGAAGCCAAAAATGATTCTACTTTCGTAAAATGTTTTCAGAATGCTAAAAATGACTTCTTATTGATTTTTTAAATAAGTTAAAAATATAAGTATTCTTCTTTCCTGTGGCTTCCACAGAATTGCTGTATTATTATAATTTTCTGAACAATAATATTGCAAAAAAAGCTCTTTGTGATAAACAAATCGAATAAAATTTAAACTAATTGACAAATCGTCTTGAAATTTATTGTGCATTATGGACTGTTTGACTCAACATTTCATGCAATATCAAAGTCTTAATTTCATTTTTATAACAATATTTTTATAAGTTATAACATTTTTTTTATTTTCGAAATTTAGTTTTATTTTGCAATTTCCGAAGTAACAAATAATCGGATCAAAATTTAAAAAATTTTAAACCTTTGCTTATCTACTAAAAGGTGAATAATCTAAATAAGATATTTAATTACCTTATTTTTACCTGTAGCGATTTAAACGAAAAACTGTCATATTTGACCCTTATTTGTTAATTACTAAAATTCTCGTCCGAACTGTGACGGGCATTGTTGTATTTATAATGTAATAGGTATAACTCCAAAAAACCCATTTGCAACCTGGCCGGTCAAGTGTCCCGACAAAAACCTTATTTTTCTGGACTATTGCAAATTGCAACTAAGAGAAGAAAGAAAGAAACTTAAAAAAAAATGTTACAAAAAGAAGCAACCGAAGAAGGAAAAAGCAGCAGAAAGGAAATACAAAGAAAAAATATAGCGGTTAAAAAGCAAGCCAGGAAAGACAAAAGATACTATGTATATGATATGGTAAAAATGTCAGAAAAAGCTGCGCAAGAAAACGACCTGAAGATACAGTACAATATCATCCGAAATTTGACAGGGAAAACACTAAAGTTGGAGGACTAGTTGGAGGATTTGTAGTTCCCAGATGACATTTTTACCCTAACCGAACATAGCAGCCATAAGCAAAAGAAGCTTGCAAAATACTCCAGGGTAATGGGCCTGAAGATAAAGACAAAAAAAAACAAAACTTAAAAAACAGCAACCAAGAAACTAAAATTAAAATACAAGGAAGACAAATACAGGAGGTAGATAACTTTACATATTATCTGGGATCAACCATGGAAAAAAAGGCGCTAGTAGATCAGATGTAGAAAAAAGGATAGTAAAGACACAATATGCACTCATTATATATTCATAATGCATTAAGGAAAATCTTGAACACACGCGATATATCAGAATTAACCAAAATCAAAATATTTACAGGAAGAGACAGGAAGAAACAACTAGCAAAAAATTAAAAACCTTTATAAATAAATCGTTGAGGAAAATCCTAAAAATATACTGGCCAGATAAAATAAAAAACATAGATCTACGGAGAAGAACAAAACAAGAGAAAATAACAGTCACGATTAAAAATAGGAAATGGAAATGAATTACACGGACTCTGAGGAAGGATCGAAATAATATAACCAAACAAGCACTCGAATACCAACCAGACGAAAGAAGAAGAAGAGGAAGACCTGATAATAGCTGGAGAAGAACTGTAATAAGAGATCATGAAAGAATTGGCCTGAGTTGGAGAGAAGTCAAACAGAGAGCGAGAAACAGAGAGCAATGGAAAATACTTGTATACAAATTTCGAAAGAATAAAACAGATAAGGATGCGCTGGGAAGGGATTACAGGAAGAGAGAGAGAGAGAGAGAGAGAGAGAGAGAGAGAGAAACAGTACCGATTATTATCAAAATAAAATTTAATAATATACCTAACCTAACTTATCGAAAGGCTCATCAAACAATTATTAACTTTAAAAAATAAAAATTTGTCAAGGGTATATAGTGGTATTGTTAAGTATATTACAATATAACTTATTCCATCGAAATCTTCCGAAATCCATAATCTTCTTCCATCGAAATAAAATAGAAAATCTAAAAGTTTAGAAAATACATCATTCATAACTACACCCAAGAAATAAGTTTTTCTAACCTGATTTAAGAGTATAAAAAAACGAAAACAAACAATTTACAGCAAATCCTTATCGTATATCCGAGCAAAACCACCTAATTGGCAAAAGTTATAAATAGAATTTGTCTGGGTTCTACAACTAAATTTGCACTTAAACACGACCAAGGTTAAATATTTTACTTGATATTATAAGTACGTTGTTGCCAGTAAAACGGATGCCAAAGCGAGCGCTAACTGTATGAAATATATTCTTGTTAATATACACGCTGTATATTGATCGGAAGTCACGAAGAGTCAAAACTATACAGAAGCCACGAGGGACGCAAATACAATATATATATATTATATATATATATATATATATATATATATATAATATATATATATATATATATATTTTTTTTTTTTACCAATGTTTCTTGGGTTTTAGGTTCATAAAAAAAGCTTGTCTATGATGTAATGACCATATTTATTGATATATTATCCGACGTTTCGGCAGGAAATCCATGCCCTTTTTTCAAGGATTGACTAAAACAACATTTATTGAAAGCTACAATACAATTTAAAAGAAAATCGACTTACCATGCAATCGTAAATTTAGTTTTGAAACAAGTACACAAATAGACGTCACAATTAAAACAATGTTAAAATGTTAAAGCATAGGAACGGACCCACTAAGTCATTGCGTAAGAGAGTAATGAACTGTGTCAAAAATTATTATGGTGTTTATTGATGTTTGATTTTATGTTAAGTCAAATAGTTGTCTTCGTCTCATAGGCGTGCTGAAATATTATATAGTTAATTTTAGATTAAGTTGAAATATACCCTATTAAGGTTTTTGACATCCCGTTTATCATTGACAGCTTTGTTATTTTTTTTAATTTCTATGGACTCTAGCAGTTCCCTCTTTTTTTTGTTGGGTTCACTTTTTAGGATTTTAGTTTTAATCGAAATCAAATTTGTGTTTCTTTTCGTTTTCATGTTTTGTGAGGGCTGTAGTGTTATTTTTGTCATATTTGTGAGACCGAATTCTAGAGTTTAGTAGCTGGCTGGTTTGTCCGATATATACCCCATCGCAATTTGAACAAGGAATTTCATATACAACATGTGATTTTTTTGATTGCGGGGGGTTTTAGTTTTAAGTTTAGTAAAATTCCTTTTCAAGAGATTATATCCTTTGTGAGCAACTGTAATGTTTATGCCTTGGCTAGAAGATTCGAAAGTTGTTCAGATAACCCTTGTATGTAAGGCAAAGACATATATTTCTTCTTTTCCTTATTATTTTTGTTGTTGTAAAATGTATGTAGTCGTGACTTGAAGGTGTTTTCAATGAGGTGATGTGGGTAATGAATTAAGTGTTAGTGCTGTTTTTGCTTTTTTTATAGCATGAGGTCTATTGATGGGATCAGACAATCTGATGGCTCTGTCGGCTAGGCCAATAACTACTGATTTCTTCTGGGACAACGGGTGATGAGAGTTGAAGTTTAGGTATCTTGACGACCAGGTTTTTTTGGTGTACCATGAAGTAGTTATGATACTGTTGTCTCGATGTAAGGTCAGGTCCAGAAAATTGATTTGACAATTTTTTTCAACTTCTAACGTGAATTTGAGTTTTTGGTGGAAGTTATTGAACTCATTTAGCAAAACATTCATTTTGTCCTCTGGTGCTGCACTTAAACAGTCATCTATGTATCGATAGAAAAAAGGAATATTAAAATCAATTTTATTCAAAACAATTTCCTCTAGGTGCTCTAGAACTAATTGAGCAATGGCGCTAGATATGCTAGCACCCATAGCGCATCCATCTATTTGTTGGAAAATTTTGTTTTTATATATAAAATATGTTGATTTTAATGTTGTTTCGACTGCTGAAACAAATTCTTCTAAAGGGATGTCTGTAAATACTTTTATTTCATTCCACAACAACAAAAATAATAAGGAAAAGAAGAAATATATGTCTTTGCCTTACATACAAGGGTTATCTGAACAACTTTCGAATCTTCTAGCCAAGCATAACATTACAGTTGCTCACAAAGGATATAATCTCTTGAAAAGGAATTTTACTAAACTTAAAACTAAAACCCCGCAATCAAAAAAATCACATGTTGTATATGAAATTCCTTGTTCAAATTGCGATGGGGTATATATCGGACAAACCAGCCAGCTACTAAACTCTAGAATTCGGTCTCACAAATATGACAAAAATAACACTACAGCCCTCACAAAACATGAAAACGAAAAGAAACACAAATTTGATTTCGATAAAACTAAAATCCTAAAAAGTGAACCCAACAAAAAAAAGAGGGAACTGCTAGAGTCCATAGAAATTAAAAAAAATAACAAAGCTGTCAATGATAAACGGGATGTCAAAAACCTTAATAGGGTATATTTCAACTTAATCTAAAATTAACTATATAATATTTCAGCACGCCTATGAGACGAAGACAACTATTTTGACTTAACATAAAATCAAACATCAATAAACACCATAATAATTTTTGACACAGTTCATTACTCTCTTAACGCAATGACTTAGTGGGTCCGTTCCTATGCTTTAACATTTTAACATTGTTTTAATTGTGACGTCTATTTGTGTACTTGTTTCAAAACTAAATTTACGATTGCATGGTAAGTCGATTTTCTTTTAAATTGTATTGTAGCTTTCAATAAATGTTGTTTTAGTCAATCCTTGAAAAAGGCATGGATTTCCTGCCGAAACGTCGGATAATATATCAATAAATATGGTCATAACATCATAGACAAGCTTTTTTTATGAACCTAAACCCAAGAAACATTGGTAAAAAAATATATCAAGGTTCAAGAATTAAACTCAAACTATATATATATAATATATATATATATATATATATATATATAATTTCATATATATATATATATATATTTCATCTGTTTTATATATATATATATATATATATATATATAATATATATATATATATATATATATATAAAACACTTCGAGTTTCGGTGGGTTAGAGTCAATAAAAAAGGGGCTGTTAGAATACTATTTTTTATTACTCGAGCTTTCGAATGTGTTTACATTCATTTTCAAGAGCTAAAAAGTAACTGATAAAGTGGAAACAAAGATCATGTAAAAATATAACTCACCAGATAAATCTAGATTGGTTATTAAAACTTGCTAACATTAATACATATAAATAAGAGGAAAACTATTAATATCCATAAAATGAATTCTTCCCAGACTGCATAATATAAATTAATGGCCAAAAGATTTAAATTTTTGAATTGAATTTTGAATTTGAATGATCGGTAAATTGGAAAGAAATTTTTAATACAAAAAATCAAAGTCAATGTCAGTGAAAAAATCAGCCTACATCGACAAGTAGCTAAAAGCAATTTATTTAAATATATTATACCGTGATGATTTATTAAAAAAAAAGAAGAAGAAATAAATAAGTAGAGAAAAAATATTTTAGTAGTTTACAGAAGTACAAAAGAAATGTAATAAAGATTAAAAAAAAAGGTGACATATTTATGGTGTTGTGATAAAATTATAAGGAAATGATGTAATTATAAATTTTACTTAAATTTTGAATTTCTGATCTTTTATTTAAACTATGATCGCTTCTACTAATTTCCAAAAAAGTCCTTTTGAATTTATTACCTTCATTGCACAAAATTTTTATGTTGTCAAAATCCATGATATGGTCTTTATCAATCACATGCTCTGCCAAAGCACAAGACGGTTTTTTGATTCGGCAATCACTTTTGTGGGAAATTACGCGATTAAATAAATTCCTCCCAGTCTCACCAATTTATACAGCCTCACACTGAGTGTAAGTGTGAGGTATATATATATATATATATATATATATATATATATATGTATGTATATATATATATATATATATATATATATATATATATGTATGTATATATATATATATATATATATATATATATATATATATATATATATATATATGTATGTATATATATATAGTATATATATATATATATATATATATATAAATATATATATATATATATATATATATATATATATATATATATATATATATATATATATATATATTTTTTAATTTGGGTTTCTTGGGCTTAGGTTCACAAAGAAAAAGAGATGGCTATGATGTTATGTCATATCATTTAATCGACGTTTCGACAGGAATATCCTTGCCTTTTTCAAGATCATTACGTGACTAAAAAACATTTCGTCAAAGATACAATACCAAAATTTAAGAAAACATTTTGACTTACCCTGCATGTAAAGTTGGCAGTGAAACAATAACAATAATAGACGTCACAAAATAAAACAATGTTAAAAACATAGGGACAGACCCACTAGTAGATACATTTAAAATTTAGGTACTGTGTCGAATTATTGTGATGTTATATCGATGTTTCAAATATCAATCAATTAAATACCTAGTTGCTTCCGCATCATAGGCGTGCTGAAATTTCTTTTGTATTATATTTTAAATTAGATTATAATATAATTTGTTCAGATGTTTGATGTCCCTTTTGTCATTAATAGCATGGTTGTTCTTTTTTATTTCTATAGACTCTAGGAGCTCCCTCTTTTTCTTGTTGTGTTCAGTTTTTAAGATTTTGGTGTTGTCAAAATCGAATTTATGTTTTTTCTCGTTTTCATGTTTTGTGAGGGCCGTTGAGTTTTTTTTATCATATTTGTGAGAACGTATTCTTGAGTTGAGTAGCTGGCTGGTTTGTCCAATGTATACCCCATCGCAATCTGAGCAAGGGATTTCATATACTACATGCGATTTTTTTGATTGAGGAGTTTTTGTTTTTAGTTTAGTAGCAAGGATATTCCTGTCGAAACGTCGATTAAATGATATGACATAACATCATAGCCATCTCTTTTTCTTTGTGAACCTAAGCCCAAGAAACCCAAATTAAAAAATATATTAAGGTTCAAGAATCATATTCAAACTATATATATATATATATATATATATATATATATATATATATATATATATATATATATATATATATATGGATTCCGACTTTGGGAAGCCAAAAACGCTATATCGCACCGGTCATACGAAGCCCGACACCTCCTCACGAAGCCCGGATTCGGGCTTCGTAATTCTTTAATGTTATTTCCCCAAAAAACGTACTTTACACCATCTCTCGATATTTTAACCAAGCTCAGAATATGTAAATACGCTTGGGCTTCATATATATTCGGACAAATTTTAGAAATGTACCATAGGTAGCTCTGAAATCATGATTAACAATACGAAGCCCGGGCTTCTTATGCCTGGAATTATTATCAAAACATACACTCGTAGTTCATGGTATCTACCACCAGTTTGCGCTGCGAAAAAAAGTATATACTCTGTAGAAGTTCAGCAGCGTTAGGAAGCCCACATTGAGCTACCGATTATAAGAAGCCCTGAAGTTTGGCAACGTTTTTGCGTATGCCTCAAAGTATTATAAGGTTGTAAACATTTTTAATATTACCTGGCAATGCACATTTTTCGTATTTTTGGGTCGTTCATCGTCATTTATCTTGTGTACTAAGACTCCCGAGAACAGATTATGGTAATTCTTAGCATTACCTGTACACAGTAAGATACCGACAGAAAAAAGATTTAAAAATTGAATCGCAAAAGAATTATTTATTTTAATTGATACAATTAATACAAATTAATAGTTTGTATTACTAATTTACTACCTTAGTTTGTAATAAGCCACAAAATTTGCCACCAAATAGGAAATTAATATGACAAATTAAATTATTGTTTTTTTTTTAAAGGTTAATGCCTCGACAACTAATGGCCATTGGCATGGTAGGTATGGTAATTTTTAACAGTTAGGTACCTAGTGTAATGTGTAGTGTGTGTGTGTTGAGTAAGTGTCTTGTTACTTTGCAAAGTTGACGTCATTGTCTTTGCAAAGAGACGCTAACTGTATCTGAACGTCTGCGGTCCCTCCGGTGAGTACCGATCCCACAAGGGCAGAAACTATTTTCGTTTATTAATTTATAATAAATGAAACATTTCTGACCCTGGTGAGATTCGAACTCACAACCATTAGGATTTTTCGATCCAAAGGTAGGCGCTCTTACCACTCAGCCAAGGACGGGGTTAAAGTTATTATTATTAAATATTACTTTATAAAATTAAAAATAGTCATTCTTACGAATTATGCGTATTATTCTGATTCTGATACGATGAACACTTGTTTGTTGGGTCTGAGCCACACAATTGAGGGTTAGGCCACTGTTTCATTCGTATTTTTAGTATTTGTCAAGGCAACAATACATTATGTAGTGCCATCTTGCCAAATATAGAGCTAGATTGTGTAGACCACTGTTGAACCATATATCCAATTTTTCTGCTTTTATTGATGTATTAATCTAAAAATGCTCAATTTGTGGACTGTGCCACTGTTGCTCTGAGCGCCTCATTTAATACAAATACAAAATATTTAATACAAATGCATATAGATTTTCCCTTCGGAAAAAATCAAACAATATAGATCTTTTTTAATTTCATTAAGGGGATGGGTACGTAGTTTCTGCTGAAATGCTACTCAAATGGAATTCATTTTTTTTTTCGAATTCTGAGAAAACTAATAAGTATTTTTGAAAATTTTAAACTCAGAATAAGAGATTACGTTATTAGCGAGGGCCGAAAGTCCCTGAGAACTTCTATAATGTTTATTTTAATAAGTTACAGGGCTAAAAAAACTAAAAAAAATTTAGTGTGACTTTTAATTTCAAAATATCTCATTCAAAATAAACTTTTTTTTATTGTAAGAGACTTTCGGCCCTTGGTAATAATTTAGTCTTTCATTTTGCGTTTAAATTTTTCAAAAATATTTATTGTTTTTTTTTTCAGGATTTGAAAAAAAAAATGAACACAATGTCCGTGGTAGTATTTTCCCAAATCGTTGTCAGTAGTAAATAGAATATTGCCAGCATATTGTCAGTCAGACAGTGACAATTTTAAATATTTGACCTGGCATCGGGAATATTTTCAGTTGTTGATTAAATAATATTGATAGTGTGAGTGTGTTTGATAAATAATTGATTTAAGACGTGAACTGTTGTTACAGATGTTCAAAATTGTAAGCGTTTCATAGTAACAATATATTATTAAAAAATCACTTTATCACTTTTCCCTCTTTTCTCGATTGATTATTAGCTTTTGTTGTACAGTAGATAAATTATTACTGAATACATAGGTAGTGAAAAAATTATCAGTAGTAATTGCTCAAGAGCTCTGAAATTATCGAATTTTTCCCGAGTGACACTTTGACAGTATTAATTTCACGACCCGAAGGGGAGTGAAATTACGTCAAGTGGCACGAGGGAAACAATTCGATAATAATTTCAGAGATGGAGCTGCAATTTGCTGCGATTATTTCATGAATAAAACTGTTTAAAACCAAAATTTTATTGTAATTTATTTATGTAAGTACAAATTAGTACAATTAAACACACAGTTGTTATAAATATTTGACGATTGAAAGTCATCACTTTTATAAGTTTTAAAACAGTAATTTTCATTAATGTCACTGAATGTATTTTTTCCTAGCAATGAAGGGCATCTGAAGTAATATACTTGACGATGGGATATTATTAAAATGATCAATTTAATTTGTATTTCTGTAGCTTTCTATTGGTCGGAAATATGAAATAATCATATTAATTAACTGAATTAACAATTAAGGTAATTAATTATACTAGTAAAAGTTATCCAAGAACATTCAAAAGCCATCTTTACAGTTAATGATGAAATTGTCAAGTAAAGTTTACATATCCATACCAGTGACAATTTTACTACAAGTAATTTGCCGTGTAAAGACAGAAAAAGTAGGGATAGCCTTAAAATATTTGCGAATTATGTACCGATGGCCCTAAGAAATGTTTAATAAACAACATATTAAAAAGTTCTACCTAGAAGTGGGCACTTAATTTTTTATTAAACAAATGAACTGCGAAATTAGATGTTTCTTTAAATAACCCCGAAAATATAAAGTTTAGAAAAAAACTGACTTGACTATTGAAAAATTCAGACTATTGAAAAAAACCTTATAATATAAGATTAAAATTTTTATAAAATTAAATCTGTAGCTTCTATAATTTTTTATTTATAACGCTAAAGTCACCCTTCTCACAAACATTGGCGCACTGTAAACTAGCGAAGTGCACGGCTGAGTTATTTCAGTGTATTTATCTAATTAATGGATCAAATAAAAGTTTACAAATTGGACAAGAAAGAAGGAAATTAAGAGAAGGGACAAGAAAGGATAGATTAATTGGAAAGAAGAACAATTAAGCTATCTTATGGTTATAATAAAAAGAAATAAAATGTATGGGCATAAGTACGGTGTGGGTTGAATTTTGTTTAAACATTATTTAAAATTGTGTAACTAATAAAATTTTTCTTATAAAGCTCTCAAATTTGCACAACTTACCTTTCAAACATCTTACTAAACAATGTTTCATTCAAAAAAATGCCAAAAATTTAATTGAAATGATATGACGCAAAAAATGCAATTTTTGAAAACTTTTACGTAAGTTTTAAGTAAAAACGTAGTTTACAGAATTACCAGCACTTTAAAACGGTATTACTCAAGTTTGAAAAATTTTTTACAATTTTATAGGTGATTTTTTAAAGCATTTGATGTATTTTTTAAAATGTACTCAATAATTTTATTTTAGAAATGAAATAAACTATTCCTTTTTGACAAAAATTAAGAAAGATAACAAAAATGTAATACAAAAACCGAAAATTACCAACTAAAAAATTGTTTATAAAAAGTGATCAAAAATGTTTTCTCTAAAATTTAATAATAAGCTTGAACAATAATACATTTGTAATATTTATACATTACCAGACGTCTTTCATTTGATAAAAAATAAAATAAGATTAAAATGGGAACGACAGTGGGAAAATACTGTAGAAAACTCACAAAATACCTACTTTAAAATACATCCTACCCTACCATCCCCACCTCTATATATTTTCAACTACCCTACTTCAAAATTCTTTTCGGCAAGTGTTTTTCGACTTAAAACAAATCATGGGCGATTTCCATCGCACCTTGCTAAGCTGGGCATTATACAGTCCTCGGCCTGTAGTTGTGATCAGAACTCTTACGGAGATCTAAATCATATATTTTTCGGTTGCAAAAAACATTTTAAAAAATCCAATGATTTAATTCGTACACTTATTGAAATGAAATATTTTCTTCCATTAAATCTCACACACATTTTGTTAGCTGCCAATAAAAACACCTTGAACTTTTAGTAAATTTTATTAAAGAAAATAAAATACAAATTTTAAACGGCATAACCCACATCTCTGTAGTTATACTATAAGAAAATTCCTTTTACAACTTTCTGTGGCAAATGGACTTGATTCCTTGCCATTATCTTTCCACACACACAATAATACATTTTCAACAAAAAAATATTTTTAGCTCTTAAACATTATGTCTGCGTAACTTCGAACCTATTAATAACTTTTTTATTACCAGTTTTACGAAAAAAGTTATTCTTTATAAAATACTCTGCATCGTATATGATCTCAGATGCAACCATCAAATATAAAATTTTAGTAATTTTACATACGAGGTTTTACATATGATTTTACATTTTGACATACGAGGTATGTAAAAAAATATGAATTTCACTCAAGAGTAAAGTACCTTTAGATTTCACAATATCGAAAATTGCTATTAAAAAAAGTTGTTTGGAATTATAAAATATGTTTCACTGTTCAATTACATTCTTCTAAATGAGATATTGTGAACTATAAAGGTATGGTATGTTTAGCAGTAAATGGTCGAGTTCAATTAGTTACCACTATAAACATCCTGGAATAACCGATAATAGTATAAAAGGTCCGGTTTCAGGTAAAATTTAAATATGTTTTCTGGTAAAATTTCTTTGCTTTATTATGGGATTACCCATACCGTCTTCTTCTTCTTCTTCTTCAAGTGCCGTCTCCTAATCGGAGGTTGGATATCATCATCACTATCTTTACTATATCCACCGCTGCTCTAAAGAGTTCTATAGAACTTCATCTAAACCAGTCCCTTAAATTCTTACCGTCTAGTAAGTGTTAATTGTCAAAAGACCAACTCTGTCTACCTCGGTTGCTTATCGCTCCGGGTGGGTCTTAACAATGGGCCAGGTCAGATAAATTTAATAATATTTACGACCGCACTAATTGAACTCTACCATTTACTGTTGAACAAACCATACTGAACTGTTAAGCAAAAGTCATATTTTTTACATACCTCGTATAAAATTGAAAAAGTTTGATATCCGTAATTTGAGAAAACATTGAATTTTTTTTTCAATTAGAATGATGTAATTATAATAAAACATAGTTTTTAATTCCCAACAACTTTTTATAATACCCATATGATGATATTCTGGAATATAAAGGTACTTTACTCTTTAACAAAATTCGAATTTTTGACATACCTCGTATAAAATTGATAAAACTTGATATCTGATGATTGGGTTTTAGATTTTAGACTATGCAGAGCAATTTATGAAGAATAAACTTTTCTTCGTAAAATTTGTAATAAAAATGTTTTAAATACGGTTCCTTGCTACGCAGACATAGTGTAGAAGAGCTTCTTTATAAGCATTTTCAAATTGTAATGCCATATTCGGATTCAGCATAATCAAAAACAAAATAGAAACAAAATTCAACGATATTTTTAAAATTATTTTAAATTATATAATTTAACATGATTGTTTGGAATTAAGAACTATATTCTGATATGCAATTTCATCCTTCTAATACAAAAAAAAATTTGAAAATTTTTCTAATCAATATTATTTTTAGTTGTTTATTTCAATTATGATACATATAGCTATTTGTATAACAAGGGAGGAAAGTGCTACTTTTCCTCCCGAGAATGAAGTTTACTGCCCGACGCGTAGCGGAGGGCAGTAATCATTCAAGGGAGGAAAAGGCACTTTACTCCCATGTTATACCTATGGTTTTTCCACCTTCCTCAAATAACAAGTCATTTTTTCATTTTTACTTAATTTATTTATGTAACTAACCAACAGAATTTATTCGAACTAAAACTAATAAGTACGTACAATATAACTGTCAATTGTCAAATATAAGTCAAAATAAAAATGTAAACATTGTTAAATCAAAATAACAATTTACAGTTTTTTACCATTCTGTGAAATACAGAGTGTTTTATAAATAAACGTTAAAATGTATACAAACTTACGTAATAGAAAATAGATATTGTACGTCAATAGGGCGTCAATAAGTTATATTTTTATGAATGAAATACCATGATGTCACTTTTACTTTTCCTCCCTAGGGAGGAAAAGTACAACTTTGTTCCCTACAATCAGGTCCGGAAAAGTATACTTTCGGTAGAGGTAGGTGGAAAACTCTTTTATTATTCATTTTACGACAAACAGTTATTCTTTATAAAATGTTCTACAGGGTCTAAAACCTAAAATACAACCGTCTTATATCAAATTTTGTCAATTTTATACGAGGTATATAAAAAAAATATGAATTTGCTCAAGAGTACTTAAATAATATACCCTTATTTTTCACAATATTGAAAATTGTGCTTATGTAAAGTTGTTTAGAACTAAAAACCATAATTAACCAGCCAGTGGTGGCTATATGAGATTTTCTCTCACGGTTTCAGAAAATTGCACAGAATTTTTTTTCTGGGAAATTATACGATCTGTAGTTCCTTCTAGTCTCCTAACTATCCTCCCTCGACAATCTAACAGAATCGTCCGCTTAGATAGTGACTCAGTTGACCTAATATCACCCAATTGTTGAGTCAGCGCGCTTCAAGTGAGACATTCTCTCATCAAGCGACCACCCGCGTTACGAACTGTACATAAAAATTAATTTTATTTTGGCACTTAAAACCTGAAATAATGTAAAAAAAAATTGTAATTGTCATCAATCAATTTTTGCAGAGCATTTTTGTTATGCTGTGCTGTAAATAATCAAGATACGGAGATTGATTAATATTGGTTTAATTCCGATTATTTCTTTTTATTTTATTATATTATTATCTATATTATGTTATATTCTTTTTTTCTTATTATTAATTAATAAAAAAAGTTTAAAAGCTGTTTTAAAAACTTTATTTTGTAAAAAAGGTAAAATTTGGATATGTGAGAGAAAATCTCACGCGCGACCACTCGCGTAACAATCTACCTAGCGACCAATGCCGGGTCGCTAGGTTGGGAATCTATCTTTGGTTGGGAAATAAGCCACAATTAAATTGAAAAAATAATTTTATTCGCGTTTCGACGCCCAAATCGGATGTCGTTGTCAAAATATAAAATATTACTAATATTTACTAGGTAATATTTTGTATTTTGAAAAGGACATCCGATTTGGGCGTCGAAACGTTAATAAAATTATTTTTTCAATTTAATTGTGGCTTATTTCCCAATCAAAATAATTATAAAAATGCCACAAGAAAATAGCTTCAGAACAACACTAAAAAAAATCTTCCAATATTCCATCCTTCTCATTGAAATATTCTGAACTATAAAGGTACTTTATTCTTGATCGAAATTAATCTTTTTTGACATACCTCGTATAAAATTAATCAAAATTGATATAAGATGGTTGTATTTAAGATCTTTGGCCATGCAGAACTTTTTACAAAGGATATCTTTTTTTCGTATGATTAATAATAAAAGAGTTATCATAATTGAAATAACTGAAAATAATGTTGTATATCCATAATTAAAAAAAATTCAACTTTTTTTTAATTAGAAAGATGAAATGGCATATTAGAATATAGTTCTTAATTCCAAACAACTTTTCATTATAACAATTTTCAATATTTTGAATAATAAAGCTACTTTACTCTTGAGTAAAATTCATATTTTTTGACATAATATCTCGTATACGGCTTAAAAAAATGAACTGATGGTTCTATTTTTAATTTAGACCATGCAAAACTTTTCACGTTGACGAACAGAACGTCTATAGTCGTCTAATTTCCATTGATGTAATGTGACACTACGTCTATATACGCTGAATTTTTCCCTATTCTACTTTGCAAAATACATATAGTGTCACAACACTTGCTTATACATTTGACGCCATATATATATCTGAGCCATCAACCTATATGTACATATAATTAAAGTAACTGAAATAATTTTAGTTATTAAAAATTTTAAATTAACATATTCATTGTTGTTCTGAAGCTATTTCCTTGTGGCATTTTTATATTTGTCTGTTTCAATACAGTCTGTTTCAATTTTTATATTTGTCGTTGTCAAAATACAAAATATTACTCTAGTAATACATTGTTACTCTACTAATATTTATTTTGATGACACCCGACTTGGGCGTCGAAACGTTAATGAAATAATTTTTTTTAGTAAAATTGTGGCTTATTTCTCATTAAAAATAATTAATTATATCATATTTATTTTTCCCTTAAACGGACGCCTGCCTTAAACGGACAGATTATGCGGATCAACTACTGTCCATCCAAGGGAGAGTTCACTCTATAATAGAATAATTGTAACTAATTATTAAAAGTTTTTTGCTTTAAACGTGTGCAGAAATACATCATATTAACAGAGCTCGGAAAATTCTTAATTTTCTCCCTGTCTTATCCCATTGCCAGCTTCAATTGGGTCAGTTAGTTCTTTATCTACTTTTACTCTGATCGTGTTGTTCTGATAGATATTTTCGATCGTTTTAATTATTCCTAGAGGTACCTCTCTTGCGTACAATAAATGGATAACGTCTTTTAATTTGACTCTGTCAAATTCCTTTTTAAAATCGACGAAACATAAGTATGCCGGTTTGTTGTATTCTACTGATTTCTCTTGAATCTGCCTCATTATAAATATAGCGTCGGTACATGATCTTCCCGACCTAAAACCTTGTTGTTCTTCTGCTAATCTTATAATTGTATTCAGTGTGTTTGTTATCACTTAGTGTTGTGTTTAATAAATTAATTCCTCTGTAATTCTCCGGGGGTCCGAATTACATACTCATATTCATTCACAGAATTATGTTCATTAATAGCTGTAATTGACTAATGCATAGTTTTAATTATTGTAACAATTATTATTACAGTTAAACTATATAATATTAATGATATTTTATATATAGAATTAAGCCGTTTAACCAATTAACCAATTAAACCAATTAACCAATTTCGATTTCCAATGCGAAAATGACATGTAATGAGAAATCAAGAACGTTACCGCCTTCTCCAACGGATTTTTCAAGGGAAGGTAAGTGGTAAAAGAGGACGTGGTAAACTTTACGAACGTGGTATAACATGACTACCACTGAACTGTCCCGCGCTGCGGTAAACAAAGTCAAGATAGCCATGATGATCGCCAACATCCGGAACGGGTAGGCACTTTAAAAAGAAGACATTCTTATTGGAACGCTAGATACCAATGAATTCCACTGCCAAGTGTGAGACTCTAAGATAACAGATCACGCTCAAACTACGAGGTAAATTTGGCAGAAGAGACGTTGTGACTGTCATCGAGGCCTACGTTCTCGATGTGCATCGCCCCGCCTTCTCTACTCTGACGCGAGTCAGAGGCTCCTCCCGCCGAGGCTTTGGAATTCCCAGCTGCCGCATACGTCACATGCGACAAGTTCTATAAAAGCTGGTGGTTCCAAACCTCGGTATCTCAGTCCGCAGTCGTCCTCCGGCCTGCACGGGCTTGTCCCGTCAGCCTGGGGCGCTGCACTTGCCTTACCCTGACTCTGTGGTCTGGGGTCTTTACCAGCTAAAGAAGTTGTTTTATTTCCTAGTTTTAGTTAGCAGTAGTGTTTTCTTTTCTTTTAGGTTAATATTTTAAATGTAAGAAGGCGGGCTTTGGTTTGGTTCTTTTCAGAACCAACCAAAGAAGTTCTTTTCATAGAAGATAAGCCGTAGTCCTTAAGTGTAAGGACTGTACTGAGTTCTGGTTCGGCAGAACTCAGTACAACTCTTCAAGTAGCAGATAAGTTCCAGTAGAAGATAGTTTCAATTTTAGGTTTAATTCATAATGTAAGAATCATGTATCGAGTTCTTATATATGTTATATATATAAGATTTATTATATTTAGATATTTATTTATAAGATTTATTATATATATATATATATATATATATATATATATATATATATATATATATATATATATATATTTATTTATATATATATATTTATATATATATATATTGATACATGTATCCATGTGACTTCCAAAGTAGATTCTCGTAATACGTTGTTACTTCATATATACCGTTATGACTTCCGATTTCGGAAGTCACAACGTTTTGCCTATATTTTTACGAATTTGGCTACTAGATGGTATCAGAAGGCTTATATTAAAAATTTCGCTGGAAGTCATATCGTATCTAACATACTCATAAGATCAGATTTTAGTTCGACGGTATATCACCAGCGCTAGTGTCGCTCCCGTGCTACTATACAGGTTATGTACACAACGCGTAGCGTCTTCCGTATACCACACCGCTCGGTGTGACTTCCGTTTTTTGGCAACCCTGTGTAACGATTTCCAGACATTTATCTGTTGTAGATTCGCGGTCCTAATCGTACTTAGTGTTTTGTGTGCCTTTTGTTTTTAAACATGAATAATAGCAGATCTGCTTTACTTTTAAAGTTAGCCTTAAATGAAGGTACAATAAGTGATTATATATCTCTATAATTATATATTTTCTGTACTTATTTTTCTGTACTTACCTATTTACTTATATAAATTCATTTTTCTCGTGTTTTTGTTTACTTCCTTTTTTACAATGAACTTCTAATTTAATCTACACTCACCGGCATGAAAAACGGGCACCCCAAAAAAATGGGTAGTTTTTGATGGCTCGTATCTCCCAAACCTGTTGTCCGATTTAAGTAATTTTTTTAATATGTTATAGCCTTATTCTTTAACAATATAGCTATGATAATATTGTTGATAGACAGGTAAATTTTCATTGTATACCGGGTGTACCAATCAAACTGGGTTTTTTTCTCAATTTTCACAACACCCTGTGGAATATTCTAGCCTTTATAAAATATTTAAATTAAAGCCTAACTATAGCTCCAGGTTTTATTAACATTCTGTCTTTTTATTCATTCGCTTACGTTGGATAATAAAAAAGTTAAGGACTTTAACAACTAGCCATGTTCTTTATCGATATAGGTGTTTCTAAATATAAGTGCGACAAACTTTAAGGGGTAATTTCTGCATGAAAAAATAATGATCGTTTGGCAAAAGAATTTTATATTTGCAAGCATTTGCGGACATAGCTTTATCA